>NW_022681458.1:105873004-105964127 GCF_009764315.1 Trachypithecus francoisi | reverse complement strand
AGTTTGATAATACTCTTCGTGGAATCTGCAATAGGATATTTGGGAGAGCATTGAAGCCTATGCTGACAAAGGAAATATCCTCCAGCAAACACCAAAAAGCTTTCTGAGAAACTGCTTTGCAATGTGTGAATTCATCTCACAGATTTACACATTTCTGTTATGGAGCAGTGTGCTAACCATATTTTCGTGGAATCTGCAAAGGGATATTCGTGAGTACATTGAGGCAAATTGTGAAAAAGAAAATATTCTCAGATAAATACTAGAAAGAAACTTTCTGAGAAACTGCATTGCAGTGTGTGAATTCATTTCACAGAGATGCACATTTCTTTTCATGTAGCAGTTTGTTAACACAGTTTTTTTGGAATCTGCAAAGGGATATTTGTGAGTGCTTTGAGACCTATGGTTGAAAAATAAAAATCCTCACATAAAAACTATAAGGAAGCTTTCTCAGAAACTTCTTTCTGATGTGTAAATTCATCTCACAGAGTTACACTGTTCTTTTCATGGAACAGTGTGCTAACACAGGTTTCTTAGAATCTTCAATGGGATATTTAGGAGTCCATTGAAGCTTATGGAGATAAAGGAAATATCCTCATATAAAAACTAGAAAGAAGCTCTCTGAGAAACCGCTTTGTGATGTGTTAATTCATCTCACAGAGTTACACAATCCTTTTCATTGATCACTTTGGTAGCACTGTTTTGGTGGAATCTGAGAAGGGATATTTTGGATCACATTGGAGCCCTTGGTGACTAAGGAAATATATTCAGATAAAAACTGGAAAGAAGTTTTCTGAGAAAGTTATTTGTGATATGTGAGTTCATCTCATTGAGTTACACCTTTTCTTTCATACAGCAGTTTGCTGAAACTGCTTTCCTGAAATTTGCAAAGGGATATGTGGGAGCACCTTGAGGCCTATGGTGAAAAAAGAAACATTCTCAGATAAAAACTAGAAAGAAGCTTTTTCAGAAACTACTTTGTGATAGGTGAAGTCATCTCACAGACTTACACCTTTCTTTTCATTGACCAGTGTGGTAGCACTGTTTTTGGGGAATCTGCAAAGGGATATTTGGGAACTCATAGAGGCTGATGGTGAAAAAGGAAATATCTTCAAATAAAAACGGAGAGAAGGTTTTTGAAAAACTGTTTTGTGATGTTTGCATTCATCTGACAGAGATAAACCATATTTTTGATTGACCAGTTTGGCATCACTGTTTTGTTGGTGTCTGAGAAAGGATATTTGGGAATGCATTGAGGCTGATGGTGGAAAAGTACATACACTGCACAGATGAAAGGTAGAAAGGAGCCTTCTGAGAAATCTCTTTGTGATGGTTGAATTCATCTCCCAGAGGTAAAGGATTCTTTTCATTGAGCAGTTTGTTAATCCTGTTTTTGTGGATTCTACAAAGGGATAATCAAAGCACAGAGAAGCCTATGGTGAAAAAGGAAATAAGCTCAGATAAAAGCTAGAAATAAGCTTTCTGAGAGACTGTTTTGTGATGGATGAATTCATCTCACAGAGTTAAATATTTCTTTTCATGGGGCAGTTTGGTAACACTGTTTTTGTGGAATCTGTAATGGGAAATTTGGGAGCACATAGATTTCTAAGGTGAAAGAAAATTCTCCAGGTAAAAACTGCAGAGAAGCTTTCAGAGAAAATCCTTTGTGATTCGTGCATTTATCTCATACAGCTAAACGTTTCTGTTGAGGGATCACTTTGGCATCACTTTTTTGTGGTGTCTGACAAGGGATATTTGGGAGGACATTGAAGCCTATGGTTTAAAAGGAGATATCCGTATATAAATACTAGAAAGAAGCTTTCTGAGAAACTCCTTTGTGATGTGTGAATTCATCTCACTGAGTTATATTGTTCTTTTCATTGAGCAGTTTGCTAACACTGTTTTCTTGGAATCTGCAATGGGAGATTTCAGAGCACATTCATGCTTATGGTGACAAATTAAATAATATCATATAGAAACTAGAAAGAAGCTTTCTGAGAAACCACTTTGTGATGTGCTAATTCTCCCCAGAGTTACATGACTCTTTTCATGGAGCAGTTTACTAGCAATGTTTCTGGGGAATCTGAGAAGGGATAATTTGAATTGCATTGAATCCTATGGAAACAAAGGAAATATCCTCATATAAAAATTGGAAAGAAGCTCTCTGAGAAACGGCCTTGTGATGAATTAGTTCACCTCACAGAGTTACAATTTTCTTTTCTTGGAGCACTTTGTTATCTCTGTTTTCATGGAATCTGCAAAGGGATATTTGGAAGGACATTGAGGCCTATAATTAAAAAGGAAACATCCTCAGAAAAAACTAGAAAGAAGCTTTCTAAGAAACTGCTTTGGATTTGTGAACTCATCTCACAGAGTTACACCATTGTTTTCATGGAGCAGTTTGGTAGCACTGTTTTTGGGGAATCTGAGAAGGGATATTTTGGATTGCATTGAAGCTTTGGTGACAAAGGAATTATCCTCAGATAAAAACTAGAAAGAAGCTTTCTGAGAAACTTCTTTGTGTTGTGTGAATTCACCTCAGAAGGTTACACCTTTCTTTTCATGGAGCAGTTTGCTAACATTGTTTTTGTGGAATCCGCAAAGGAATATTTGAGAGCGTATAGAGGTCTATGGTGAAAAAGGAAATATGCTCAGATAAAACCGAGAAAGAAGTTTTCTGAGAAACTAGTTTATGCTGTGTTAATTCATCTCATAGAGTTACACGGTTCCTCTCATGGATACATTTGGTAGCACTGATATTAAGGAATCTCACAAGGAATTTTGGATCACATAGAAGCCTATGGTGACAAAGGAAATATCCTCAGATAAAAACTAGAAAGAGGCTTTCTGAGAAATTTCTTTGAGGTGTGTGAATTCATCTCAGGAATTACACCTTTCTTTTTATGGAGCATCTTGCAAACATTGTTTTCATGGAATCTCCAAAGGGATATTGTGTAGTGTATTGAGGCCCATAGTGAACAGGGAAATATCCTCAGATAATAACTAGAAAGAAGCTTTCTGAGAAACTGTTTTGTGATATGTGAATTCATCTCACAGAGTTATACTGTTCTTTTCATTGAACAGTTTGCTAACACTGTTTCCTTGCACACTGCAAAGGGATATTTCGGAGTACATTGAGGCCTACGGTTAAAAAGGAAATATCCTCAGATAAAAACTAGAAAGAAGTTCTCTGAGAAACTGCTTTGTGATGTGTGAATTCATCTCTCAGATTTACACTTCTTTTCATTGAACAGTTTGATACCCTGTTTTCTTGGAATCTGCAATGGGATATTTCAGAGCGCATTGAAGTTTATTTTGACAAAGAAAATATCCTCAGACAAAAAACGGAAAGAAAGATTCTGAGAAAAACCTTTGTGATGTGTGAGTTCATCTCACAGTGTTACACCTTTTTCGTGGAGCGGTTTGGTAGCACTGTTTTGGGAAATCTGATTAGGGATATTTTGAATCACCTGAAGCCTCTGGTGACAAAGCAAGTATCTTCAGATAAAAACTAGAAAGAATCTTAAGAGAGTTCCAGGCAAGATGGCCGAATAGGAACAGCTCCAGTCCTCAACTCCCAGCGCGAGCGACACAGAAGACCAGTGATTTCTGAATTTTCAACTGAGGTACTGGGGTCATCTAACTAGGGAGTGCCGGACAATCGGTTCTGGTCAGTTGCTGCAGCCCGACCAGTGAGAGCTGAAGCAGGGCGAGGCATCGCCTCACCTGGGAAGCGCAAGGGGGAAGGGAATCCCTTTTCCTAGCCAGGGGAACTGAGACACACAACACCTGGAAAATCGGGTAACTCCCACCCCAGTACTGTGCTTTAAGCAAACGGGCACACCAGGAGAATATATCCCACACCTGGCCGGGAGGGTCCCATGCCCGCCCACGGAGCCCCCCTCATTGCTAACACAGCAGTCTGCAATCTAACTGCAAGGCAGTAGCGAGGCTGGGGGAGGGGCGCCTGCCATTGCTGAGGCTTAAGTAGATAAACAAAGCCACTGGGAAGCTCCAACTGGGTGGAGCTCACAGCAGCTCAAGGAAACCTGCCTGTCTCTGTAGACTCCACCTCTGGGGACAGGGCACAGTTAACAACAACAACAACAAAAGCAGCAGAAACATTTGCAGACACAAACGACTCTGTCTGACAGCTTTGAAGAGAGCAGTGGATCTCCCAACACAGAGGTTGAGATCTGAGAAGGGACAGACTGCCTGCGCAAGTGGGTCCCTGACCCCTGAGTAGCCTAACTGGGAGACATCCCCCACTAGGGGCAGTCTGACGCCCACACCTCACAGGGTGGAGTACACCCCTGAGAGGAAGCTTCCAAAATAAGAATCAGACAGGTACACTCGCTGTTCAGCAATATTCTATCTTCTGCAATCTCTGCTGCTGATACCAAGGCAAACAGGGTCTGGAGTGGACCTCAACAATCTCCAACAGACCTACAGCTGAGGGTCCTGACGGTTAGAAGGAAAACTATCAAACAGAAAGGACACCTATACCAATACCCCATCAGTATGTCACCATCATCAAAGACCAGAGGAAGATAAAATCACAAGATGGGGAAAAAGCAGGGCAGAAAAGTGGAAATCAAAAAATAAGAGCGCCTCTCCCCTGCAAAGGAGCGCAGCCCATCGCCAGCAATGGATGAAAGCTGGTCAGAGAATGACTTTGACGAGATGAGAGAAGAAGCTTCAGTCCATCAAACTTCTCCAGCTAAAGGAGGAATTACATACCAGCGCAAAGAAACTAAAAATCTTGAAAAAAGAGTGGAAGAATTGACAGCTAGACTAATTAATGCAGAGAAGGTCATAAATGAAATGACAGAGATGAAAACCATTACATGAGAATTACGTGACAAACGCACAAACTTCAGTAACCGACCCGATCAACTGGAAGAAAGAGTATAAGCGATTGAGGATCAAAGGATGAAATGAAGCAAGAAGAGAAACCAAAAGAAAAAAGAAGAAAAAGAAATGAACAAAGCCTGCAAGAAGTATGGGATTAAGTAAAAAGAGCAATCTACGTCTGATTGGGGTGCCTGAAAGTGAGGGGGAAAATGGAACCAAGTTGGAAACACTCTTCAGGATATCATCCAGGAGAACTTCCCCAACCTAGTAGGGCAGGCCAACATTCAAATTCAGGAAATACAGAGAATGCCACAAAGATACTCCTCCAGAAGAGCAACTCCAAGACACATAATTGCCAGATTCACCAAAGTTGAAATGAAGGAAAAAATCTTAAGGGCAGCCAGAGAGAAAGGTCGGGTTACCCACAAAGGGAAGACCATCACACTAACAGCAGACCTCTCGGCAGAAACTCTACAAGCCAGAAGAGAGTGGGGACCAATATTCAACATTCTTAAAGAAAAGAATTTTCAACCCAGAATTTCATATCCAGCCAAACTAAGTTTCATCAGTGAAGGAGAAATAAAATCCTTTACAGATAAGCAAATGCTTAGAGATTTTGTCACCACCAGGCCTGCCTTACAAGAGACCCTGAAGGAAGTCCTAAACATGGAAAGGAACAACAGGTACCAGCCATTGCAAAAACATGCCAAAATGCAAACACCATCGAGGCTAGGAAGAAACTGCATCAACTAACGAGCAAAATAACCAGTTAATATCATAATGGCTGGATCAAGGTCACACATAACAATATTAACCTTAAATGTCAATGGACTAAATGCTCCAATTAAAAGACACAGACTGGCAAACTGGATCAAAAGTCAAGACCCATCAGTCTGCTGTATTCAGGAGACCCATCTCACATGCAGAGACATACATAGGCTCAAAATAAAGGGATGGAGGAAGATCTACCAAGCAAATGGAGAACAAAAAAAAGCAGCGGTTGCAATACTAGTTCCTGATAAAGCACACTTTAAACCATCAAAGATCAAAAGAGACAAAGAAGGCCATTACATAATGATAAAGGGATCAATTCAACAGGAAGAGCTAACTCTCCTAAATATATATGCACCCAATACAGGAGCACCCAGATTCATAAAGCAAGTCCTTAGAGACTTACAAAGAGACTTAGACTCCCATACATCAATAATGGGAGACTTCAACAATCCACTGTCAACATTAGACAGAACAATGAGTCAGAAAGTTAACAAGAATATCCAGGAATTGAACTCATTTCAGCACCAAGCAGACCTAATAGACATCAATAGAACTCTCCACCCCAAATCAACAGAATATACATTCTTCTCAGCACCACATCACACTTATTCAAAAATTGACCACATAATTGGAAGTAAAGCACTCCTCAGCAAATATACAAGAACAGAAATGATAACAAACTGTCTCTCAGACCACAGTGCAATCAAACTAGAACTCACGACTAAGAAACTCAATCAAAACCACTCAACTACATGGAAACTGAACAACCTGCTCCTGAATGACTACTGGGTACATAACGAAATGAAGGCAGAAATAAAGATGTTCTTTGAAACCAATGAGAACAAAGACACAACATACCAGAATCTCTGGGACACATTTAAAGCAGTGTGTAGAGGGACATTTGGAGCACTAAATGCCCACAAGAGAAAGCAGGAAAGATCTAAAATTGACACTCTAACATCACAATTAGAAGATCTAGAGAGACAAGAGCAAACACATTCAAAAGCTAGCAGAAGGTAAGAAATAACTAAGATCAGAGCAGAGCTGAAGGAGAGAGAGACGCAAAAAACCCTCCAAAAAATCAATGAATCCAGGAGTTGGTTTTTTGAAAAGATCAACAATATTGACAGACCGCTAGCAAGACTAATAAAGAGGAAAAGAGAGAGGAATCAAATAGATGCAATAAAAATGATAAAGGGGATATCACCACCAACCCCACAGAAATACAAATTACCATCAGAGAATACTATAAACACCTCTACGGAAATCAACTAGAAAATCTAGAAGAAATGGATAATTTCCTGGACACTTACACTCTCCCAAGATTAAACCAGGAAGAAGTTGAATCCCTGAATAGACCAATAGCAGGCTCTGAAATTGAGGCAATAATTAATAGCCTACCCACCAAAAGAAGTCCAGGACCAGATGGATTCACAGCCGAATTCTACCACAGGGACAAGGAGGAGTTGGTACCATTCCTTCTGAAACTATTCCAATCAATTGAAAAAGAGGGAATCCTCCCTAACTCATTTTATGAGGCCAACATCATCCTGATACCAAAGCCTGGCAGAGACACAACAAAAAAAGAGAATTTTAGACCAATATCCCTGATGAACATCAATGCAACAATTCTCAATAAAATACTGACAAACTGGATTCAGCAGCATATCAAAAAGCTTATCTACCATGATCAAGTGGGCTTCATCCCTGGGATGCAAGGCTGGTTCAACATTCACAAATCAATAAACGTAATCCAGCATATAAACAGAACCAAAGACAAGAATGACATCATTATCTCAATAGATGCAGAAAAGGCTTTTGACAAAATTCAACAGCCCTTCATGCTAAAAACCCTCAATAAATTCGGTATTGATGGAATGTACCTCAAAATAATAAGAGCTATTTATGACAAACCCACAGCTTATATACGGAATGGGCAAAAACTGGAAAAATTCCCTTTGAAAACTGGCACAAGACAGGGATGCCCTCTCTCACCACTCCTATTCAACATAGTGTTGGAAGTTCTGGCTAGGGCAATCAGGCAAGAGAAAGAAATCAAGGGTATTCAGTTAGGAAAAGAAGAAGTCAAATTGTCCCTGTTTGCAGATGACATGATTGTATATTCAGAAAACCCCATTGTCTCAGCCCAAAATCTCCTTAAGCTGATAAACAACTTCAGCAAAGCCTCAGGATACAAAATTAATGTGCAAAAATCACAAGCATTCTTATACACCAGTAACAGACAGAGAGCCAAATCAGGAATGAACTTCCATTCACAATTGCTTCAAAGAGAATGAAATACCTAGGAATCCAGCTTACAAGGGATGTAAAGGACCTCTTCAAGGAGAACTACAAACCACTGCTCAGTGAAATAAAACAGGACACAAACAAATGGAAGAACATACCATGCTCATGGATAGGAAGAATCAATATCGTGAAAATGGTCATACTGTCCAATGTAATTTATAGATTCAATGCCATCCCCATCAAGCTACCAATGACTTTCTTCACAGAATTGGAAAAAACTGCTTTAAAATTCATATGGATCCAAAAAAGAGCCCGCATTGCCCAGACAATCCTAAGTCAAAAGAACAAAACTGGAGGCATCACGCTACCTGACTTCAAACTATACTACAAGGCTACAGTAACCAAAACAGCATGGTATTGGTACCACAAAAGAGATATAGACCAATGGAACAGAACAGAGCCCTCAGAAATAATACCACACATCTACAGCCATCTGGTCTTTGACAAACCTGAGAGAAACAAGAAATGGGGAAAGGATTCCCTATTTAATAAATGGTGCTGGGACAATTGGCTAGCCATAAGTAGAAAGCTGAAACTGGATCCTTTCCTTACTCCTTATACGAAGATTAATTCAAAATGGAATAGAGAGTTAATTAGACCTAATACCATAAAAACCCTAGAAGAAAATCTAGGTAGTACCATTCAGGACATAGGCATGGGCAAGGGCTTCATGTCTAAAACACCAAAAGCAACGACAGCAAAAGCCAAAATTGACAAATGGGATCTCATTAAACTAAAGAGCTTCTGCACAGCAAAAGAAACTACCATCAGAGTGAACAGGCAACCTACAGAATGGGAGAAAATTTTTGCAATCTACTCATCTGACAAAGGGCTAATATCCAGAATCTACAAAGAACTCAAACAAATATACAAGAAAAAAACAAACAACCCCATCAAAAAGTGGGCAAATATATGAACAGACATTTCTCAAAAGAAGACATTCATACAGCCAACAGACACATGAAAAAATGCTCATCATCACTGGCCATCAGAGAAATGCAAATCAAAACCACAATGAGATACCATCTCACACCAATTAGAATGTCAATCATTAAGAAGTCAGGAAACAACAGGTGTTGGAGAGGATGTGGAGAAATAGGAACACTTTTACACTGTTGGTGGGATTGTAAACTAGTTCAACCATTATGGAAAACAGTATGGCAATTCCTCAAGGATCTAGAACTAGATGTGCCATATGACCCAGCCATCCCACTACTGGGTATATACCCAAAGGATTATAAATTATTCTACTACAAAGACACATGCACACTTATGTTTATTGCGGCACTGCTCACAATAGCAATGACTTGGAATCAACCCTAATGTCCATCTGTGTCAGACTGGATTAAGAAAATGTGGCACATATACACCATGGAATACTATGCAGCCATAAAAAAGATGAGTTTGTGTCCTTTGTAGGGACATGGATGCAGGTGGGAACCATCATTCTTAGCAAACTATCACAAGAAGAGAAAACCAAACACCGCATGTTCTCACTCATAGGTGGGAACTGAACAATGAGATCACTTGGACTCGGGAAGGGGAACCTCACACACCGGGGCCTATCATGAGGAGGTGTGAGGGGGAGGAATTGCATTTGGAGTTATACCTGATATAAATGATGAATTGATGGGTGCTGACGAGTTGATGGGTGCAGCACACCAACATGGCACAAGTATACATATGTAACAAACCTGCACGTTATGCACATGTACCTTAGAACTTAAAGTATAATAATAATAAAAAAAAGAAGCTTAGGAAACTTATTTTTGATGTGTGAATTCATCTCACCGAGGTACTCTTTCTTTTCATGTAGCAGTTTGCTAATACTGTTTTTGTGGAACCTGCAAAGGGATATTTGGGAATACCTTGATGAGTATAGTGAAAAAGGAAATCTCCTCCGATCAAAACTAGAAAGAAACTGTCTGAGATACTGTTTTGTGATGTATGAATTCATTTCACAGAGTTAAACTGTTCCTTTCATTGAGCAATATGCCAGCACTGTTTTTGTGGAATCTGCATTAGAATATTTTGGAGCACATTGAAGCCTATGGTGAAATAGGAAATATCTTCAAACAATAACTAGGGAATAGCTTTCTGAGAAACTACCTAGTTATGTTTGAATTCATCTCACAGAACTACACTGTTCTTTTCATTGAGAAGTTTGCTACCACTGTTTTCTTGGAATCTGCAATGGGATATTTCAGAGTGCATTGAATCTTATTTTGACAAAGGCAATATCCTCAGACAAAAACTAGAAAGAAAGTTTCTGAGAAACTGCTTTGTGATGTGTGAATTCATCTCACATAGTTACACCATTCTTTTCATTGAGCAGTATGCTAACACTGTTTTTGTGCAATCACCAAAAGCATATTTTGGAGTGCATTGAAACCTTTTGGGAAAAATGAAATATCTTCAAACAATATCTAGAAAATAGCTTTCTGTGAAACTGCTTAGTGATGTGTGAATTCATTTCACAGAGTTATACTGTTCTTTTCATTGAGCAGTAGGTTATCACTGTTTTCATGGTATCTGCAAAGGGATATTTTGAATCACATTGAAGCCTATGGTGGAAAGCAGTAGATTAACACTGTCATCTTGGAATCTGCAAAGGAATATCTCGGAGCACATTGAAGCTTATGGTGACATAGGAAATATCCTCATAATAATAACTAGAAAGAATATTTCTGAGAAAACACTTTGTGATGTGTTAATTCATCCAACAGAATTACATGATTCTTTTCATGGAGGAGTCTGGTAGCACTGTTTTTTGGGAATCTGAGAAGGGATATCTTGGATCTCTTTGAAGCCTATGGTGACAAAGGAAATATCTTCAGATAAAAACTAGAGAGAAGATTTCTGAGGACCTTCTTTGTGATGTGTGAATTCGTCTCACAGAGTTTCACCTTTCTTTCCATGGACCAGTTTGTTAACAATATTTTCATGTAATCTGCAAAGGGATATTGTGGAGCACATTGATGCCTATGGTAAAAAATGAAATATCCTCAGATGAAAACTCGAAAGTAGCTTTCTGAGAAACTCTTCTGTGCTGTGTGTATTCATCTCACAGAGATACATTGTCCTTTTCACTGTGCAGATTGCTAACACTGTTTTCTTAGAATATGCAGTGGGATATTTTGGAGCACATTGAAGCTTATGGTGACAAAGGAAATACCCTCATATAAAAACCAGAAAGAAGCTTTCTGAGAAACTACTTTATGATGTGTTGATTCACCTCACAGAGTTACACGATCCTTTTGATGGATCAGTTTGGTAGCTCTGTTTCTCGGGAATCTGAGAAAGGATATTTTGGATTGCATTGAAGCCTATGTTGAGAAAGGAAATATTCTCAAATAAAAGCTAGAAAGAAACTGTCTGAGACATTTCTTTGTTATTTGTGAATTCATCTCACAGTGTTACACCTTTCATTTCATGGAGCATTATTTGAACACTGTTTTCATGGAATCTGCAAAGGCATATTGGGGAGCGCATTGAGGGGTATAGTGAAAAGGGAAAAATCCTCATTAAAAAACAAGAAAGAAGTTTTCTGAGAAACTTCTTTGTGATGTGTGAATTCAACTCAAGAGTTTTACTGTTCTTTTCATTGAGCAGTTTGATAACACTGTTATCGTGGAATCTGCCATGTTATATTTGGGAATGCATTGAAGCCTAGGGTGACAAAGGAAATATCCTCAGATAAAAATGAGAAAGAAGATTTCTGAGAAACTGGTTGGTGATGGGTGAATTCATCTCACAGAGTTACACTGTTCTTTTATTGAGCAGTTTGTGAACATCATTTTCTTGGAATCTGCAATGGGATATTTTGGAGTGCATTGAAGCTTATGGTGACAAAGGAATTATCCTCATACAAAAACAGAAAGAAGCTTTCTGAGAAACTGTTTTGTGATGTGATAATTTATCTCACAGAGTTACACGATTCTTTTCATGGAGCACTTTGGTAGCACTGTTTTTGGGGAATCTGAGAAGGGATATTTTGGATCGCATTGCAGCCCATGGTGACAAAGGAATTATCCTCAGATAAAACCAAGAAGACGCTTTGTGAAAAACTACTTTGTGACTTGTGAATTCATCTCACAGAGTTACACATCTTTTTCATGTATCAGTTTGTTAGCACTGTTTTTTGGGGGTCTGGGAAGGGATATTTTGAATCACATACAAGCCTATGGTGAGAAAGGAAATATCCTCAGATAAAAATTAAAAAGAAGCATTCTGAGAAACTTCTTTGTGATATGTGAATTCATGTCACCAAGTTACAGCTTTCTTTTTGTGGAGGAGTTTCCTAATACTCCTTTCATGGAGTCTGCAAAGGAATATTTTTGAGCGCATTGAGTCCTATGGTTAAAAAGGACATATCTTCAGATAAAAACAAGAAAGAAGCTTTGTGAGAAACTTCTTTGTGATGTGTGAATTCATCTTGCAGTGTAACACTGTTTTCTTTGGGGAGCAGTTTACTAACACTGTTGTCTTGGAATCTGTAATGGGATATTTCAGAGCATATTTAATCTTATGGTGACAAGGGAAATATCCTCATATAAAAACTAGGAAGCTTTCTGAGAAACTGCTTTGTGATTTGTGAATTCACCTCACAGAGTTACACGATTCTTTCCATGGAACAGTTTGGTAGCACTGTTTTTTGGGAATCTCAGAAGGGATATTTTGGACTGCATTGAAGTCTATGGTAACAAAGGAAATATCCTCAGATAAAAATTAGAAGGAAGCTGTCTGGGAAAGTTCTTTGTGATATTTCAATCCATCTCATAGAGTTACACCTTTTTTTTCATGGAGCAGAATTCTAACACTGTTGTTGCGGAATCTGCAAAGGGATATTTGGGAGCACATTGAGGCATACAGTGAAAAGGGAAATCCTCATATAGAAACGAGAAAGAAGTTTTCTGAGAAACTGCTTTGTGAGATGTGAATTCATCTCACAGAGTTACACTGTTCTTTTCATTGATAAGTTTGATAACACTGTTTTCATGGAATCTGCCATATTATAATTGGGAGTGCATTGAAGGCTATGTTGACAAAGGAAATATCATCAGATAAAACCAAAAAGGATCTTTCTGAGAAACTTCTTTGTTATGTCACTATCCTCATAGAAAACTAGAAAGATACTTTCTTAGAACCTGATTTGTGATGTGTTAATTCATCTCACACAGTTAACCTATTCTTTTCATGGATCAGTTTGGTAACATTGTTTTTTGGGAATCAGAGAAGGGACCTTTTGGATTGCATTGAAGCCTATGATGGCAAAAGAATTACCCTCAGATAAAAACTACAAAGAAGCTTTCTGAGAAACTGCTTTGTGATTTCAGAATTCATCTCACAAAGTTACAGGATTCTTTACATGGAGCAGTTTGGTAGTACTGTTTTTATGGAATCTGCAATGGGATATTTTGGAGCTCATTGTGGCTCAGGGTGACAAAGGAAATATCCTCAGATAAAAACTGGAAAGAAGCTTTCTGAGAAACTGCTTTGTGACTTGTGAATTCATCTCATAGAGTTACACAATCCTTTTCATGGAGCAGTTTAGTGCCACTGTTTTTGGGGAATCTCTGAAGTGATATTTGACATCACAGTGAAGCCTATGGTGAGAAAGATAATATCCTCAGAGAAAAACTAGAAAGAAGCTTCCTGAGAAATTGCTTTATGAATTGTAAATTCATCTCACAAAGTTACACCTTTCTTTTTAATGAGCAGTTTGGAAGAAATGTTTTTGGTTAATCTGAGAAGGGATATTTTGTATCGCATTGCAGCCTACGGCGACAAAGGAAATACGCTCAGATAAAAACTAGAAAGAAATTTCTGAGAAACTTCTTTGTGATGTGTGAATCATCTCACAGAGTTACACAATTCTTTTCATGGAGCAGTTTGCTGCCACTGTTTTTGGGGAATCTGAGAAGGGATATTTTGGATCGCATTGCAGCCCATGGTGACAAAGGAAATATCCTCAGATAAAAAGTAGAAAGATCCTTTCTGAGAAACTGCTTTGTGATTTGTGAATTCATCTCACAGAGTTACACGATCCTTTTCAGGGAGCAGTTTGGTACCACTGTTTTTGGGGAATCTCTGAAGTGATATTTTACATTGCCTTGAAGTCTATGGTTACAAAGATAATATTCTCAGAGAAAAATTAGAAAGAAGCTTCCTGAGAAATTGCTTTGTGCATTGTGAATTCATCTCACAGAGTTACACCTCTCTTTTTTAATGAGCAGTTTGGAAGAACTGCTTTTGGTTTATCTGAGAAGGGATATTTTGTATCGCATTGCAGCCTAAGGTGACAAAGGAAATACCCTCAGATAAAAACTAGAAAGAAATTTCTGAGAAACTTCTTTGTGATGTGTGAATTTGTCTCACAGATTTACAAATTTCATTTCATGTAGCAGTCAGCTAACAGTGTTTTTGTGGAATCAGCAAAGGGATATAAGGGAGTGCATTGAGGCCCATGGTGAAAAAGGAAATATCCTCAGATAAAAAGTAGAAAGATCCTTTCTGAGAAATTGCTTTGTGATGTGTGAATTCATCTCACAGTGTTACACTGGTCTTTTCATTGACCAGTTTGCTAACACTGTTTTGTTGGAATCTGCAATGGGCTAATTTGGAGCGTTTTGAAACTTATGGTGACAAAGGAAATATCCTCAGAAAAATGCTAGAAAGAAGCTTCCTGAGAAACTGCTTTGTGATGAGTGAATTCATCTCACAGAGTTACCACTTTCTTTTCTTTGAACAGCTTGGTAACACTATTTTATTGAAATCTGCAAAGGGTTATTCGAGATCGCATGGAGTTCAATCGCAAAAAGGAAATATCTTCAGGTAAAAATTGGAGAGAAGCTTTCTGAGAAACTCCTTTGTGAAGTGTGAATTCGTCACATAGAGTTAAACATATCTCTTGAGGGAGCACTTTGACATCACTGTTTTTTGTGGTGTCTGAGAAGGGATATTTGGGAGCCAATTGAAGCGTATAGTGGAAAAGGAAATATCCTCATAGAAAAACTAGAAAGAAGCCATTTGAGAAACCACTTTGTGATGTGTTAATTCATCTCACAGAGTTACACGATTCTTTCCATGGAGCAGTTTGGTAGGATTGTTTTTGTGGAAACTGAGAAGGGATATTTTGCATCGTATTGAAGCCTATAATGACAAAGGAAATATCCTCATAGAAAACTAGAAAGAAGCGGTCTGAGGAAGTTCTTTGTAATTTGTGAATTCATCTCACAGTGTTACACCTTTCTTTTCATGGAATAGTTTGCTAACAGTTTTCATGGAATCTGCAAAGGGATATTTGGGACAACAATGAAGGCTGTTGGGAAAAATGAAATATCCTCAGATAAAAAACAGAAAGAAGCTCTCTGAGAAACTGCTTTGTGATGTGTGAACTCATCTCACAGATTTACACCATTTTTTTCATTGAGCAGTTTTTTAAAAATGTTTCCATGTAATTTGCAGTAGGATATTTTGGAACGCAATGAAGCCTATGGTGACAAAGGAAATATCCTCAGATTAAAACTAGAAAAAAGCTTTCTGAGAAACTGCTTTGTGATTTGTGAATTCATCTCACAGAGTTACAGGTGTCTTTTCATGGGGCAGTTTGCTAGCACTGTTTTTATGGAATCTCCAGTGGAATATTCGGAGCTCCTAGTGGCCTCTGGTGAAAATGGACATAACTTCAGATAAAAACTAAACGGAAACTTTTCCAGAAGTGGTTTTGTGATGTTTGTATTCATCTGAAAGAGTTTAAATTTCTCTTTGATTGAACATTTTGGCATCACTGTTTTTTGTGGTGTCTGAGAGGAGATATTTGGGAGCACTTTGAAGCCTATGGTGAGAAAGGAAATATCCCCAGATTTGAAGTAGAAAGAAGCTTTCTGACAAACTGTTTTGTGCCGGGTGAATTCATCTCACAGACTTACACCTTTATTTTATTTAGCAGTTTGGTAACACTGTTTTTGTTGAATCTGCAAAAAGATGTTCGGGAGTGCAAATAGTTCAATGACAAAAAAGGAAATATCCTTAGGTAAAAACTGGAGAGAAGCTTTCTGAGAAACCTTCCTGTGATGTGTGCATTCATCTCATAGAGCTAAATGTTTCTGCTGAGGGAGCACTTTGGCATCACAGTTTTGATGGTGTATGAGAAGGAGTATTTGGAAGCACATTGAAGCCTATGGTGGAAAAGGAAATATTCTCATATAAAAACTAGAAAGAAGCCTTCTGAGAAACCGCTTTGTCATTTGCTAATTCATCTCACAGAGTGACATGATTCACTCCATAGAGAAGTTTGTCAGTACTGTTTTTGGGGAGTCTGAGAAGGAATATTTTGGATCGCAATGAAGCCTATGGTGACAAATTAATATCCTCATATAAAAACTAGAAAGAAGCATATTGAGAAACCACTTTTTGATGTGTTAATTCATCTCATAGAGTTACACCATTCTTTTCATGGATCAGCTTGGTAGCACTGTATTTGTGGAATCTAAGAAGGATAGCTTTGATCACCTTGAAGCCTATGGTGACAAAGGAAATATCCTCAGATAAAACTAGAAAGAAGTTTTCTGAGAAAGTTTTTTGTGATGTGCGAATTCATCTCACAGAGTTACAGCTTTCTATTCATGGAGGAGTTTGCTAATACTGTATTCATGGAATCTGCAAAGGGATATTTGGGAGCACATTGAGGCCTAGGAAATATCCTCAGATAAAAAGTAGAAAGAAGCTTTCCAAGAAACTACTCCATGACGTGTGAATTCATAGTCACAGAGTTACACCATTCTTTTCATGGAGCAGTTTGGTAGCACTGTTTTAGGGAATCTGAGAAGAGATACTTTGGACTGCATTGAACCCTGGGTGACAAAGAAAATATTCTCAGATAAAAATTAGAAAGAAGATTTCTGAGAAAGTTCTTTTTGATGTGTGAGATCATCTCACAAAGTTACACCTTCCTATTCATGGAGCTGTTTGATAACACTCTTTTCATGGAATCTGCAATAGGATATTTGGGAGCTCATTGAAGCCTATGGTGACAAAGGAAATATCCTCAGATAAAAATTAGAAAGAAGCTTTCTGAAAAACAGCTTTGTGATGTGTGAATTTATCTCACTGAATTACATCATTCTATTCGTGGGAGCAGTTTGGTAGCATTATTTTGGGGAATCTGAGAAGACATATTTTGGATTGTATTGAAGCCTAGGGTAACAAAGGAAATATCCTCAGAGAAAATCAGAAATAAGCTTTCTGAGAAACTTCTTTGTTATGCAGGAATTTATCTCACAGAGTTGCAGGATTCTTTAAATGGAGGAGTTTGCTAAAACTGTTTTCCTGGAATCTGCAAAAGAATATTCATGAGCACATTGAGGCCTATGGTGATAAAGGAAATATCCTCAGACAACAACTAGAAAGAAGTTCTCTGAGAAACTGCGTTGTGATGTGTGAAATCATCTCACAGAGTTACACCATTCTTTTCAATGAGAAGTTTAATAACACTGTTTTTGTGGAATGTGCAGTAGGATATTTGGGAATGCATTGAAGTCTATGGAGACAAGGGAAGTATCCTCAGATAAAGCCAAAAAGAAGCTTTCTGTGAAACGGCTTTAGTGATGCATGAATTCACCTCATAGAGTTACATTGTTCTTTCATTGGGAAGCTTGCTAACAATTTTTTCAATTATTCTGTAATGGGATATTCGAGAGCGACTTGAGGAATATGGTGAGAATGGTAATATCCTCAGATAAAACTAGAAAGAAGGTTTGTGAGAACAGCATTGTGATATGTGAATTCATCTCACAGAGTTACACCTTTCTTTTCATGGAGCAGTTTGCTAACACTCTTTTAATGGAATCTGCAAAGGGATATTTGGGAGTTCACTGAAGCCTATAGTGAAAAAGGATATATCCTCAATTAAAAAGTAGGAAAAAAAAGTCCCACTATTCTTTCACTGAGCAGTTTGCTAACACTGTTTACTTGGAATCTGCTATGGAATATTTCGGAGTACATTGGGGCTTATGGTGACAAAGAAAAATACTAAGACATAAACCAAAAAGAACCTTTCTGAGAAACCGCTTTGTGATCTGTGAGTTCATCTCACAGATTTACACCTTTCTTTTCATGGAGCCATTTGCTAACACTGTTTTCGTGGAATCTGCAAAGAAATATTCACTACCACCTTGAAGCAAGTGGTGAAAAAGGAAATATCCTCACACAAAAACCAGAAAGAACCTTTCTGAGAAACTGCTTTGTGATTTGTGAATTCATCTCACAGAGTTACACGATTCTTTTCATGGAGCAGTTTGGTAGCACTGTTTTTAGGGAATCTGAGAAGGGATATTTTGTATCACATTGAAGCCTATAGTAACAAAGGAAATATCCTCAGATAAAACCTAGAAGGAAACTTTCAAAGAAATCTCTTTGTGATATGTGAATTCACCTCACAGTGTTACACTGTTCTTTTCATTGACAAGTTTGCTAAAACTTTTTTTGTGGAATCTGCCATGGGATATTTGCTAGTGCCTTGAGGCAAATGGTGAAAAAGGAAATATCCTCAGATGAAAATTAGAAAGAAGCTTTCTGAAAAACAACTTTGTGATGTCTGAATTCATCTCACTGAATTACACCATTCTATTCATGGAGCAGTTTGTTAGCATTATTTGGGGAATCTGAGAAGGCATATTTTGGATTGCATTGAAGTCTAGGGTGACAAAGAAAATATCCTCAGAGAAAAACCAGAAATAAGCTTTCTGAGAAACTTCTTTGTTATGCGGAAATTTATCTCACAGATTGCAGGATTCTTTAAATGGGGGAGTTTGCTAACACTGTTTTCATGGATTTTGTAAAGGGATAATTGGGAGTGCATTGAGGCCAATGGTGAAAAAGGAAATATCCTCAGTTAAAACCTAGAAAGAAGATTTCAAAGAAACTGCTTTGTGATGTGTGAATTCAGCTTACAGAATTACACTGTTCTTTGCATTGAGCAGTTTGCTTACACTGTTGTCGTGGAATCTGCAATGTGATATTTTGGAGCGCATTGAAACTTATGGTGACAAAGGATATATCCTCATATAGAAACTAGAAAGAAGCTTTCTGAGAAACGGCTTTCTGACATGTTAATTCATCTCACACAGTTACATGATTTTTTTCATGAAATAGTTTGGTAGCACTGTTTTTGGTGAATCTGAGAAGGGATATTCTGGACCGCATTGAACCGTAAGTTGACAAAGGAAATACAGTCAGATAATAACTAGAAAGTAGCTTTCTGCAAAAGTTCTTTGTGGTCTGTGAATTCATCTCACAGAGTTACACCTTTCTTTTCATGGAGCAGTTTGCTAACACTGTTTTCATGGAATTTGAAATGGGATATTTGGGAGCACACTGAGGACTATAGTGAAAAAGAAAATGTCCTCAGATAAAAACTAGAAAAAACGTTTCTGAGAAACTCCTTTGTGATGTGTGAATTCATATCACAGAGCTACACTGTTCTTTTCATAGAGAAGTTTGCTAACACTGTTTTCATGGAATCTGCAATAGGATATTTGAGAGCGCATTGAAAGCTATGATGACAAAGAAAATGTCATCAGATGAAACCCAAAAAGAAATTCTCTGAGAAACTGATTTGTGATGAATGAATCCATCTCACAGAGTTACACTGTTGTGTTCATTGAGCAGTTTGCTAACACAGTTTTCTTGGAATCTTCAATGGTATATTACGTAGTGCATTGAAGCTATTGATGACAAAGGAAATACCATCATTTTAAAAACTAGGAAGAAACTTTCTGAGAAATCGATTTGTGATGTGTTAGTTCATCTAACAGGGTTACATGATCCTTTTCATGGATCTGTTTGGTAGCACTGTTTGTAGGGAATCTGAGAAGGCATATTTTGGATTGCATTGAAGTCTAGGGTGACAAAGAAAATATCCTCAGATAAAAACTAGAAAGAATGTTCCTGAAAAAGCTCCTTCTGATGTGTTAATTCATCTCAAAGAGGTACACATTTCTTTTTATATAATAGTTTGCTAACACTGTTTATTTGGGTTCTGCAAAGGGATATTTGGGAGCTCATTGAGGCCTAAGGTGAAAAAGGAAATATCCTCATAGAAAAACTAGAAAGAAACTTCCTGAGAAACTGTTTGGTGATGTGTGACTTCATCTCACAGAGTTACACTGTTTTTTTCATTGAGCAGTTTGTGAACACTCTTTTCTTGGAATCTGCAATGGGATATTTCAGAGCGCATTGAAGCTTATGGTGACAAAGGAAATATCCTCATACAAAAACTAGAAAGAAGCTTTCTGAGACACTATTTTGTGATGTGTTAATTCACCTGAAAGTGTTACACGATCCTTTTCAATCACCATTTTGATAGCAGTGTTTTTGGGGAATATGAGAAGGGATATTTTGTACCATATTGAAGCCTATGGTGACAAAGGAAATAACCTCAGATAAAAACTAGAAAGAACCTTATGAGAAAGTACTTTCTGATGTGTTAATTCATCCAACAGAGTTACACTTTTGTTTTCATGGAGCAGTTTGCAAACACTCTTTCCCTGGAATCTGCAAGGGTATATTTGTGAGTACATCGAGGCCTAGGTTGAAAAAAGACATATCCTCAGATTCAAAACAGAAAGAATCTTTCTGAAACTGTTTGTGATGTCTGAGTTCATCTCACAGAGTTACACCATTCTTTTCATGGAACAGTTTCGTAGCACTGTTTTTGGAGAATCTGAGAAAGGATATTTTGGATTGCATTGAAGTCTAATGTGACAAAGGAAATAGCCTCAGATATAAACTAGAAAGAATATTTCTGAGAAAGTTCTTTGTGATGTGTGAATTCATCTTGCCAATGTACACCTTTCTTTTCATGAAGCAGTTTGCTAACACTGTTTTCATTTTATCTGCATAAGGATATTTGGGAGTGCATTGAGACCTATAATGAAAAAATTAGGAAGAATATTTCTGAGAAACCGGTTTGCGATATGTGAATTCATCTTATAGTGTTACACCATTCTTTTCATTGAGCAGTTGGCTCACACTGTTTTCATGGAATCTGAAGAGGGATTTCAGGCAGCACATTGAAGCCTATGTTCACAAAGGAAATATCCTCAGATAAACACCAAAAATAAGCTTTCTGAGAAACCACTTTGTGATGTGATAGTTAACCTCACAGTGTTGAATGATTCTTCTCATGGATCAGTTGAGTAGCACTGTTTTTGGGGAATATGAGAAGGAATATTTTGGAATGCATTGAAGCCTATGGTGGCGAAGGAAATATCCACAGATAAAAACTAGAAGGAAGCTTTCTGATAATGTTCTTTATGACGTTTGAATTCATCTCACAGAGTTACATTGTTCTTTTCATTGAGCAGTTTACTAACACTGCTTTCGTGGAATCTACAAAGGGATATCTCAGCGCGTCTTGAGGTCTGTGGTGAAAAAGGAAATATCTTCAGATAAAAATTATAAAGAAGCTTTCTGAGAAACTGCTTTGTGATGTGTGAATTCATCTCACAGAGTTACATTGTTGTTTTCACTGAGGAGTTTGCTAACACTGTTTTCGTGGAATCTGCAATAGGGTATTGGGAATTGCATTGAAGCCTATGGTGACAAAGGAAATATCCTCAGATAAAAACCAAAAAGAAGCTTTCTGAGAAATTGATTTGTAATGTGTGAATTTATCTCACAGAGTTACACTGTCCTTTTCACTGACCAGTTTGTTCACACTGTTTTCTTGTAATCTGCAATGGATATTTTGGAGTGCATTGGAACATATGGTGACAAAGGAAATATCCTGATATAAAAACCAGAAGGAAGATTTCTGAGAAAGTACTTTGTGATGTTTAATTCCTCTCACAGAGTTACACAATCCTTTTCATGGTTTAGTTTGGTAGCAGTGTTTTGGGGGAATCTCAAAAGGGTTATTTTGGATCACATTGAATCCTACGGTGACAAAGGAAATAGCCTCAGATAATAGCTAGAAATTAGATTTCTGAGATAGTTCTTTGTGATGTGTGAGTTTTTCTCACAGAGTTACACCTTTCTCTTCATGGAGCAGCTTGCAAACACTGTTTTCATGCATTCTGCAATGGGATATTCCGAGTGAATTGAGGCCTATGGTGAAAAAGGAAATATCCTCAGATAAAAACTAGAAGGACACTTCCTGCGAAACAGTTTTTTGATATTTGAAGTCACCTTACAGAACTACACTGTTCTTTTCATTGCACAGTTTTATAACACTGTTTTCCTGGAATCAGCAATAGGATATTTCATAGCGCATTGAAGACTGTGGTGACAAAGGAAATATCCTCAGACATAAACCAAAAGGAAGATTTGTGAGAAACTGCTTTGTGATGTGTGAATTCATCTCACACTTTTACACCTTTCTTTCATGGAGCATTTTGCTAACACTATTTTCCTGGAATCTGCAAAGTGATGTTCGTGAGTGCATTGAGACAAAAGTTGAAAAAGGAAATATCCTCAGACAAAAACTAGCAAGAAGCTTTCTGAGAAATTGCTTTGTGACTTGTGAATTCATCTCACAGAGATACACGATTCTTTTCATGGAGCAGTTTGGTAGCGTTGTTTTGGGGGAATCTGAGAAGCAATATTTTAGATCTCACTTAAGCCTATGGTGAAAGAGGAAATAATCTCAGATAAAAACTGGAAAGAAGCTCTCTGAGAAACTGCTTTGTGATGTATGAATTCATCTCACAGAGTTACACTGTTATTTGCATTGAATAGTTTGCTTACACTGTTTTCTTGGAAACTGCAATCTGATATTTTGGAGCACTTTGAAGCTTATGGAGGTGAAGGAAATATCCTCATATAAAAGCTATAAAGAAGTTTTCTGACAAACTGCTTTGTGATTTGTTAATACATCTCACAGAGTAACACGATTCCTTCCATGGTTCATTTCAGTAGCATTTTTTGGGGGGAATCTGAGGAAGGATATTTTGGATTGCATTGAAGCCAATGGCAACAAAGGGAATATCCTTAGATAAAAACTAGAAAGAAGCTTTCTGAGAAAGTTCTTTGTGATGTGTGACTTCATCAAACAGAATTTAATCTATCTTTTTATGGAGCAGTTTGCTAACACTATTTTCGGGGAATTTACAAAGGGATATTTGGGAGCGCAATGAGGCCTGTAGTGAAAAAGGAAAAATCCTCAGATAAAAACTAGAAAGAAACTTCGGAGAAACTTCTTTGTGGCGTGTGAATTCATCCACAGAGTTACACTTTTTTTCATTGACCAGTTTGCTATCACTGTTTTCTTGGAATCTTCAAAGGGATATTTCGGAGCACATTGAAGCATATGGTGAAAAATGGAAATACCTTCACATAAAAACTAGAAAGAAGCTTTTTGAGAAACAACTTTGTGTTTTGTAAATTCATCTCATAGAGATACACGTTTCTTTTCATGGATGAGTGTGTTACCACTGTTTTTGGGGAGTTTGAGAAGGCATCATTTGGATCACATTGAAGCATAGGATGACAAAGAAAATATACTCAGATAAAACCTAGAAAGAAGCTTTCTGAGAAAGTTCTTTGTGATGTGTTTTTTCATGTCACAGAGTTACACCTTTCCATTCTTGGAGAAGTTTGCTAACACTGTTTTCGTGGAATCTGCAAAGGTACATTTGGGAGCGCATTGAGGCCTATATTGAAAAGATAAATATCCTAAGATAAAAACTAGAAAGAAGCTTTCTGAGAAACTGCTTTGTGATGTGTGAATTCATCTCACAGAGTTACAACTTTCTTTTCATTGAGCAGTTTGATAACACTGTTTTTGTGGAATCTGCAATAAGATATTTCAGAGTGCATTGAAGCCTATGGTAACAAAGGAAATAACCTCAGATAAAACCAAAAAGAAGCTTTCTGAGACACTGCTTTGTGATGTGATAATTCATCTCACAGAATTACACTGTTCTTTTAATTGAGTATTTTGCTCACCCTGTATTCCTGGAATTTTCAATGGGATATTTTGGAGCACATTGAAGCTTGTGTTGACAAAGGAAATATACTCAGACAAAAACTGGAAAGAAGCTTTCTGAGAAACTGCTTTGTGATTTGTGAATTCATCACAGGGAGTTACATGATTATTTTCATGGAATAGTATGATAGCATTGTTTTTGGTATATCTGAGAAGGGATACTTTTGATTGAATTGTAGCCTGTGGTGACAAAGTAAATATTCTCAGATAAAAAGTAGAACGAATCTTTCTGAGAAAGTTCTTTGTAATGTGTGAATTCATCTCACAGAGTTACACCATTCTTTTCATTGAGCAGTTTGATAACACTGTTTTCGTGGAATATGCATCAGGACATTTGAGAGGGCATTGAAGCTTATGGTAACAAAAGAAATATCCTCAGATAAAAACGAAAAATAATCTTTCTGTGAAATGTTGTGTGATGTGTGAATTCATCTCACAGAATTATAGTGTCACTTTCATTCAGCAGTTTGCTAACACTGTTTTCTTGGTATCTGCAATGGTATATTTTTGAAAACATTGAAGCCTATAGTGAAAAACTAAATATCTTCAGATAAAAACTAGAAGGAATCTTTCTCAGAACAGCACTGTGATATGTGAATTCATCTAACAGAGTTACACCACTCTTTTAATGCAGCAGTTGGGTAGCATTCTTTTTTGGAAATCTGAGAGGGGATATCTTGGATTATATTGAAGCCTATGATGACAAAGGAAATATCCTCATATAAAAACTTGAAAGAAGCTTTCTGAGCAACTGCTTTGTGATATATGAATACATTTCACAGAGTTTCATGATTATTTTCATGGAGCAGTTTGGTTGCACTGTTTTTGGGAAATTTGAGAAGGGATATTTTAGATCACATTGAAGCCTATGGTAACAAAGGAAATACCCTCAGATAAAAACTTAGACTTTCTGAGAAACTTCTTTATGATGTGTGAATTCATCTCACAGTGTTACACCTTTATTTTATTTTATTTATTTTATTTTTATTTTTTATTATACTTTAAGTTCTAAGGTACA
Organism: Trachypithecus francoisi; assembly: GCF_009764315.1. Lineage (NCBI taxonomy): Eukaryota > Metazoa > Chordata > Mammalia > Primates > Cercopithecidae > Trachypithecus > Trachypithecus francoisi. Next base: position 105,939,189 of record NW_022681458.1, on the reverse strand, counting down.
TGTGCATAACGTTTATATCAGGTATAACTCCCCAATGCAATCCCTCCCTCCCCCCCCTCCCCATCATAGGCCCCAGTGTGTGATGTTCCCCTTCCCAAGTCCAAGTGATCTCATTGTTCAGTTCCCACCTATGAGTGAGAACATGCGGTGTTTGTTGGTTTCTCTTCTTGTGATAGTTTGCTCAGAATGATGGTTTCCAGCTGCATCCATGTCCCTACAAAGGATGCAAACTGATCCTTTTTTATGGCTGCATAGTATTCCATGGTGTATATGTGCCACATTTTCTTAATCCAGTCTGTCACAGATGGACATTTGGGTTGATTCCAAGTCTTTGTTATGTGAATAGTGCCGCAATAAACATACGTGTGCATGTGTCTTTGAGGTAGAGTAATTTTAATCCTTTGGGTATATACCAGTAGTGGGATGGCTGGGTCATATGGTACATCTAGTTCTAGATCCTTGAGGAATCGCCATACTGTTTTCCATAATGGTTGAACTAGTTTACAATCCCACCAACAGTGTAAAAGTGTTCCTATTTCTCCACATCCTCTCCAACATCTATTATTTCCTGACTTCTTAATGATTGCCATTCTAACTGGTGTGAGATGGTATCTCATTGTGGTTTTGATTTGCATTTCTCTGATGGCCAGTGATGATGAGCATTTTTTCATGTGTCTGTTGGCTGTATGAATGTCTTCTTTTGAGAAATGTCTGTTCATATCCTTTGCCCACTTTTTGATGGGGTTGTTTGTTTTTTTCTTGTAAATTTGTTTGAGTTCTTTGTAGATTCTGGATATTAGCCCTTTGTCAGATGAGTAGATTGCAAAAATTTTCTCCCATTCTGTAGGTTGCCTGTTCACTCTGATGGTAGTTTCTTTTGCTGTGCAGAAGCTCTTTAGTTTAATGAGATCCCATTTGTCATTTTGGCTTTTGCTGCCGTTGCTTTTGGTGTTTTAGACGTGAAGTCCTTGCCCATGCCTATGTCCTGAATGGTACTACCTAGATTTTCTTCTAGGGTTTTTATGGTATTAGGTCTAACATTTAAGTCTCTAATCCATCTTGAATTAATTTTCGTATAAGGGGTAAGGAAAGGATCCAGTTTCAGCTTTCTACTTACGGCTAGCCAATTTTCCCAGCACCATTGATTAAATAGGGAATCCTTTCCCCATTTCTTTTTTTGTCAGGTTTGTCAAAGATCAGATGGCTGTAGATGTGTGGTATTATTTCTGAGGACTCTGTTCTGCTCCATTGGTCTATATCTCTGTTGTGGTAACAGTACCATGCTGTTTTGGTTACTGTAGCCTTGTAGTATAGTTTGAAGTCAGGTAGTGTGACGCCTCCAGCTTTGTCCTTTTGACTTAGGATTGTCTTGGCAATGCGGGCTCTTTTTTGGTCCATATGAACTTTAAAGCCGTTTTTTCCAATTCTGTGAAGAAAGTCATTGTAGCTTGATGGGGATGGCATTGAATCTATAAATAACCTTGGGCAGTATGGCCATTTTCACGATATTGATTCTTCCTATCCATGAGCATAGTATGTTCTTCCATTTGTTTGTGTCCTCTTTGATTTCACTGAGCAGTGGTTTGTAGTTCTCCTTGAAGAGGTCCTTTACATCACTTGTAAGCTGGATTCCTAGGTATTTTATTCTCTTTGAAGCAATTGTGAATGGAAGTTCATTCCTGATTTGGCTCTCTGCTTGTGTGTTACTGGTATATAAGAATGCTTGTGTCATATCCAGCCAAACTAAGCTTCATCAGTGAAGGAGAAATAAAATCCTTTACAGATAAGCAAATGCTTAGAGATTTTGTCACCACCAGGCCTGCCTTACAAGAGACCCTGAAGGAAGCCCTAAACATGGAAAGGAACAAGCGGTACCAGCCATTGCAAAAACACGCCAAAATGTAAAGACCATCGAGGCTAGGAAGAAACTGCATCAACTAACGAGCAAAATAACCAGTTAATATCATAATGACAGGATCAAGTTCACACATAACAATATTAACCTTAAATGTCAATGGACTAAATGTCCAATTAAAAGACACAGACTGGCAAACTGGATAAAGAGTCAAGACCCATCAGTCTGCTGTATTCAGGAGACCATCTCACATGCAGAGACATACATAGGCTCAAAATAAAGGGATGGAGGAAGATCTACCAAGCAAATGGAGAACAAAAAAAAGCAGGGGTTGCAATCCTAGTCTCTGATAAAACAGACTTTAAACCATCAAAGATCAAAAGAGACAAAGAAGGCCATTACATCATGGTAAAGGGATCAATTCAACAGGAAGAGCTAACTCTCCTAAATATATATGCACCCAATACAGGAGCACCCAGATTCATAAAGCAAGTCCTTAGAGACCTACAAAGAGACTTAGACTCCCATACAATAATAATGGGAGATTTCAACACTCCACTGTCAACATTAGACAGATCAACGAGACAGAAAGTTAACAAGGATATCCAGGAATAGAACTCATCTCTGCACCAAGCAGACCTAATAGACATCTATAGAACTCTCCACCCCAAATCAACAGAATATACATTCTTCTCAGCACCACATCGCACTTATTCCAAAATTGACCACATAATTGGAAGTAAAGCACTCCTCAGCAAATGTACAAGAACAGAAATTATAACAAACTGTCTCTCAGACCACAGTGCAATCAAACTAGAACTCAGGACTAAGAAACTCAATCCAAACCGCTCAACTACATGGAAACTGAACAACCTGCTCCTGAATGACTACTGGGTACATAACGAAATGAAAGCAGAAATAAGGATCTTTGAAACCAATGAGAACAAGATACAACATACCAGAATCTCTGGGACACATTTAGGCAGTGTGTAGAGGGAATTTATAGCACTAAATGCCCACAAGAGAAAGCAGGAGAGATCTAAAATTGACACTCTAACATCACAATTAAAAGAACTAGAGAGGCAAGAGCAAACACATTCAAAAGCTAGCAGAAGGCAAGAAATAACTAAGATCAGAGCAGAACTGAAGGAGATAGAGACACAAAAAACCCTCCAAAAAATCAATGAATCCAGGAGTTGGTTTTTTGAAAAGATCAACAAAATTGACAGACCGCTAGCTAGACTAATAAGAAGAAAAGAGAGAGGAATCAAATAGACGCAATAAAAAATGATAAAGGGGATATCACCCCCGACCCCACAGAAATACAACTACCATCAGAATACTATAAACACCTCTACGCAAATCAACTAGAAAATCTAGAAGAAATGGATAATTTCCTGGACACTTACACTCTCCCAAGACTAAACCAGGAAGAAGTTGAATCCCTGAATAGACCAATAGCAGGCTCTGAAATTGAGGCAACAATTAATAGCCTACCCACCAAAAAAGTCCAGGATCAGATGGATTCACAGCTGAATTCTACCAGAGGTACAAGGTGGAGCTGGTACCATTCCTTCTGAAACTATTTCAATCAATAGAAAAAGAGGGAATCCCCCCAACTCTTTTTATGAGGCCAACATCATCCTGATACCAAAGCCTGGCAGAGGCACAACAAAAAGAGAGAATTTTAGACCAATATCCCTGATGAACATCGATGCAAAAATCCTCAATAAAATACTGGCAAACCGGATTCAGCAGCACATCAAAAAGCTTATCCACCATGATCAAGTGGGCTTCATCCCTGGGATGCAAGCCTGGTTCAACATTCGCAAATCAATAAACGTAATCCAGCATATAAACAGAACCAAAGACAAGAACCACATGATTATCTCAATAGATGCAGAAAAGGCTTTTGACAAAATTCAACAGCCCTTTATGCTAAAAACGCTCAATAAATTTGGTATTGATGGAACGTACCTCAAAATAATAAGATATTTATGACAAACCCACAGCTAATATCATACTGAATGGGCAAAAACTGGAAAAATTCCCTTTGAAAACTGGCACAAGACAGGATGCCCTCTCTCACCACTCCTATTCAACATAGTGTTGGAAGTTCTGGCTAGGGCAATCAGGCAAGAGAAAGAAATCAAGGGTATCCAGTTAGGAAAAGAAGAAGTCAAATTGTCCCTGTTTGCAGATGACATGATTGTATATTTAGAAACCCCATTGTCTCAGCCCAAAATCTCCTTAAGCTGATAAGCAACTTCAGCAAAGTCTCAGGATACAAAATTAATGTGCAAAAATCACAAGCATTCTTATACACCAGTAACAGACAAGCAGAGAGCCAAATCAGGAATGAACTTCCATTCACAATTGCTTCAAAGAGAATAAATACCTAGGAATCCAGCTTACAAGGGATGTAAAGGACCTCTTCAAGGAGAACTACAACCACTGCTCATTGAAATCAAAGAGGACACAAACAAATGGAAGAACATACCATGCTCATGGATAGGAAGAATCAATATCGTGAAATGGCCATACTGCCCAAGGTGATTTATAGATTCAATGCCATCCCCATCAAGCTACCAATGACTTTCTTCACAGAATTGGAAAAAACTGCTTTAAAGTTCATATGGAACAAAAAGAGCCCGCATTGCCAAGACAATCCTAAGTCAAAAGGACAAAGCTGGAGGCGTCACGCTACCTGACTTCAAACTATACTACAAGGCTACAGTAACCAAAACAGCATGGTACTGGTACCACAACAGAGATATAGACCAATGGAACAGAACAGAGTCCTCAGAAATAATACCACACATCTACAGCCATCTGATCTTTGACAAACCTGAGAGAAACAAGAAATGGGGAAAGGATTCCCTATTTAATAAATGGTGCTGGGAAATTGGCTAGCCATAAGTAGAAAGCTGAAACTGGATCCTTTCCTTACCCCTTATACGAAAATTAATTCAAGATGGATTAGAGACTTAAATGTTAGACCTAATACCATAAAAATCCTAGAAGAAAATCTAGGTAGTACCATTCAGGACATAGGCATGGGCAAGGACTTCATGTCTAAAACACCAAAAGCACGGCAGCAAAAGCAAAAATTGACACATGGGATCTAATTAAACTAAAGAGCTTTTGCACAGCCAAAGAAACTACCATCAGAGTGAACAGGCAACCTACAGAATGGGAAAAAATTTTTGCAACCTACTCATCTGACAAAGGGCTAATATCCAGAATCTACCAAGAACTCAAACAAATATACAAGAAAAACGCAAACAACCCCATCAAAAGTGAGGAAAGGATATGAACAGACATTTCTCAAAAGAAGACATCCATACAGCCAACAGACACATGAAAAAATGCTCATCATCACTGCCATCAGAGAAATGCAAATCAAAACCACAATGAGATACCATCTCACACCAGTTAGAATGGCAATCATTAAGAAGTCAGGAAACAACAGGTGTTGGAGAGGATGTGGAGAAATAGGAACACTTTTACACTGTTGGTGGGATTGTAAACTAGTTCAACCATTATGGAAAACAGTATGGCGATTCCTCAAGGATCTAGAACTAGATGTACCATATGACCCAGCCATCCCACTACTGGGTATATACCCAAAGGATTATAAATTACTCTACTACAAAGACACATGCACACGTATGTTTATTGCGGCACTATTCACAATAGCAAAGACTTGGAATCAACCAAATGTCCATCTGTGACAGACTGGATTAAGAAAATGTGGCACATATACACCATGGAATACTATGCAGCCATCAAAAGGATGAGTTTGCGTCCTTTGTAGGGACATGGATGCAGCTGGAAACCATCATTCTTAGCAAACTATCACAAGAAGAGAAAACCAAACACCGCATGTTCTCACTCATAGGTGGGAACTGAACAATGAGATCACTTGGACTCGGGAAGGGGAACATCACACACTGGGGCTATGATGGGGAGGGGGAGGAGGAGGGATTGCATTGGGGAGTTATACATGATATAAACGTCATGCACATGTACCCTAGAACTTAAAGTATAATAAAAAAAATAATAATAAAAAAAAAAAAAAATAAAAAAAAAAAGATGCTTGTGATTTTTGCAATGAATTTTGTATCCTGAGACTTTGCTGAAGTTGCTTCAGCTTAAGGAGATTTTGGGCTGAGACATGGGTTTACTAAATAACAATCATGTCATCTGCAACAGGGACAATTTGACTTCTTCTTTTCCTAACTGGATACCCTTGATTTCTCTCTTGCCTGATTGCCCTAGCCAGAACTCCCAACACTATGTTGAATAGGAGTGGTGAGAGAGGGCACCTGTCTTTTGCCATTTTCCAAGGGAATTTTTCCAGTTTTTGCCCATTCAGTATGATATAGCTGTGGGTTTGTCATAAATAGCTTATTATTTTTTGAGGTACGTTCCATCAATACCGAATTTATTGAGCGTTTTTAGCATAAAGGGCTGTTGAATTTTGTCAAAAGCCTTTTCGCATGTATTGAGATAATCATGTGGTTCTTGTCTTTGGTTCTGTTTATATGCTGGATTACGTTTATTGATTTGTGAATGTTGAACCAGCCTTGCATCCCAGGGATGAAGCCAACTTGATCATGGTGGATAAGCTTTTTGATGTGCTGCTGAATCCAGTTTGCCAGTATTTTATTGAGAATTTTTGCATCGATGTTCATCAGGTATATTGGTCTAAAATTCTCTTTTTTTGTTGTGTCTCTGCCAGGCTTTGGTATCAGGATGATGTTGGCCTCATAAAATGAGTTAGGGAGGATTCCCTCCTTTTCTATTGATTGGAATAGTTTCAGAAGGAATGGTACCAGCTCCTCCTTGTACCTCTGGTAGAATTCAGCTGTGAATCCATCTGATCCTGGACTTTTTTTGCTTGGCAGGCTATTAATTGTTGCCTCAATTTCAGAGCCTGTTATTGGTCTATTCAGGGATTCAACTTCTTCCTGGTTCAGTCTTGGGAGAGTGTAAGGGTCCAGGAAATTATCCATTTCTTCTAGATTTTATAGTTGGTTTGTGTAGAGGCATTTATAGTATTCTCTGATGGTTGTTTGTATTTCTGTGGGGTCGGTGGTGATATACCCTTTATCATTTTTTATTGCGTCTATTTGATTCCTCTCTCTTTTCTTCTTTATTAGTCTTGCTAGCGGTCTGTCAATTTTGTTGATCTTTTCAAAAAACCAACTCCTGGATTCATTGATTTTTTTGGAGGGTTTTTTGTGACTCTATCTCCTTCAGTTCTGCTCTGATCTTAGTTATTTCTTTCCTTCTGCTAGCTTTTGAATGTGTTTGCTCTTGCCTCTCTAGTTCTTTTAATTGTGATGTTAGAGTGTCAATTTTAGATCTTTCCTGCTTTCTCTTGTGGGCATTTAGTGCTATAAATTTCCCTCTACACACTGCTTTAAATGTGTCCCAGAGATTCTGGTATGTTGTATCTTTGTTCTCATTGGTTTCAAAGAACATCTTTATTTCTGCTTTCATTTCGTTATGTACCCAGTAGTCATTCAGTAGCAGGTTGTTCAGTTTCCATGTAGTTGAGCGGTTTTGATTGAATTTCTTAGTCCTGAGTTCTAGTTTGATTGCACTGTGGTCTGAGAGACAGTTTGTTATAATTTCTGTTCTTGTACATTTGCTGAGGAGTGCTTTACTTCCAATATGTGGTCAATTTTGGAATAAAGTGCGATGTGGTGCTGAGAAGAATGTATATTCTGTTGATTTGGGGTGAGAGAGTTCTATAGATGTCTATTAGGTCCGCTTGGTGCAGAGATGAGTTCAATTCCTGGATATCCTTGTTAACTTTCTGTCTCTTGATCTGTCTAATGTTGACAGTGGAGTGTTGAAATCTCTCATTATTATTTTATGGGAGTCTAAGTCTCTTTGTAGGTCTCTAAGGACTTGCTTTATGAATCTGGGTGCTCCTGTATTGGGTGCATATATATTTAGGAGAGTTAGCTCTTCCTGTTGAATTGATCCTTTTACCTTTATGTAATGGCCTTCTTTGTCTCTTTTGATCTTTGATGGTTTAAAGTCTGTTTTATCAGAGACTAGGATTGCAACCCCTGCTTTTTTTTTGTTCTCCATTTGCTTGGTAGATCTTCCTCCATCCCTTTATTTTGAGCCTATGTATGTCTCTGCATGTGAGATGGGTCTCCTGAATACAGCAGACTGATGGGTCTTGACTTTTGATTCAGTTTGCCAGTCTGTGTCTTTTAATTGGAGCATTTAGTCCATTGACATTTAAGGTTAATATTGTTATGTGTGAACTTGATCCTGTCATTATGGTATTAACTGGTTATTTTGCTCGTTAGTTGATGCAGTTTCTTCCTTGCCTTGATGGTCTTTACATTTTGGCATGTTTTTGCAATGGCTGGTACCGGTTGTTCCTTTCCATGTTTAGGGCTTCCTTCAGGGTCTCTTGTAAGGCAGGCCTGGTGGTGACAAAATCTCTAAGCATTTGCTTATCTATAAAGGATTTTATTTCCCCTTCACTGATGAAACTTAGTTTGGCTGGATATGAAATTCTGGGTTGAAAACTCTTTTCTTTAAGAACGTTGAATATTGGCCCCCACTCTCTTCTGGCTTGTAGAGTTTCTGCCGAGAGATCTGCTGTTAGTCTGATGGGCTTCCCTTTGTGGGTAACCCGATCTTTCTCTCTGGCTGCCCTTAAGATTTTTTCCTTCATTTCAACTTTGGTGAATCTGGCAATTATGTGTCTTGGAGTTGCTCCTCTGGAGGAGTATCTTTGTGGCGTTCTCTGTATTTCCTGAATTTGAATGTTGGCCTGCCCTACTAGGTTGGGGAATTTCTCCTGGATGATATCCTGAAGAGTGTCTTCCAACTTGGTTCCATTTTCCCCCTCACTTTCAGGCACCCCAATCAGACGTAGATTTGGTCTTTTTACAGAATCCCATACTTCTTTTAGGCTTTATTCATTTCTTTTTCTTTTTTTTCTTTTGGTTTCTCTTCTCGCTTCATTTCATTCATTTGATCCTCAATCGCTGATACTCTTTCTTCCAGTTGATCGAGTCAGTTACTGAAGCTTGTGCATTTGTCACGTATTTCTCGTGTCATGGTTTTCATCTCTGTCATTTCGTTTATGATCTTCTCTGCATTAATTAGTCTAGCTGTCAATTCTTCCACTCTTTTTTCAAGATTTTTAGTTTCTTTGCGCTGGGTACGTAATTCCTCCTTTAGCTCTGAGAAGTTTGATGGGCTGAAGCCTTCTTCTCTCATCTCGTCAAAGTCATTCTCTGACCAGCTTTGATCCGTTGCTGGCGATGGGCTGCGCTCCTTTGCAGGGGGAGATGCGCTCTTATTTTTTGAATTTCCAGCTTTTCTGCCCTGCTTCTTCCCCAACTTTGTGGTTTTATCTGTCTCTGGTCTTTGATGACGGTGACGTACTGATGGGGTTTTCGTATAGGTGTCCTTCCTGTTTGATAGTTTTCCGTCTGACAGTCAGAAGGACTCTCTGTTGGTCTGTTGGAGATTGCTTGAGGTCCACTCCAGACCCTGTTTGCCTTTTATCAGCAGCAGAGGTTGCTGAAGATAGAATATTGCTGAACAGCGAGTGTAGCTGTCTGATTCTTCCTTTGGAAGTTTCCTCTCAGGGATGACTCCACCCTGTGAGGTGTGGGGTGTCAGACTGCCCCTAGTGGGGGATGTCTCCCAGTTAGGCTACTCAGGTGTCAGGGACCCACCTGAGCAGGCAGTCTGTCCATTCTCGGATCTCAACCTCCGCGTTGGGAGATCCACGGCTCTCCCCAAAGCTGTCAGACAGAGTCGTTCGCCTCTGCACCGGCCCCCGCTGCTTTCCCTATTGGACCTCAGCTGTGGGCTGTCCCCAGAGGTGGAGTCTACAGAGACAGGCAGGTTTCCTTGAGCTGCTGTGAGCTGCACCCAGTTCCAGCTTCCCAGCGGCTTTGTTTACCTACTTAAGCCTCAGCAATGGCGGGCGCCCCTCCCTCAGCCTCGCTGCTACCTTGTGGATAGATCGCCGCAGACGGCTGTGTTAGCAGTGAGGGAGGTTTCGTGGGCGTGGGACCCTCCCGGCCAGGTGTGGGATATATTCTCCTGGTGTGCCTGTTTCCTTAAAGGGCAGTATTGGGGTGGGAGTTACCCGATTTTCCAGGTGTTATGTGTCTCAGTTCCCCTGGCTAGGAAAACGGATTTCCTTCCCCCTTGCGCTTCCAGGTGAGGCGATGCCTCGCCCTGCTTCAGCTCTCGCTGGTCAGGCTGCAGCAGCTGACCAGCACCGATTGTCCGGCACTCCCTAGAGAGATGACCCCAGTACCTCAGTTGAAAATACAGAAATCACCGGTCTTCTGTGTCACTCGCGCTGGGAGTTGGAGACTAGAGCTGTTCCTATTCGGCCATCTTGCTCCGCCCCCTTTTTTTTTTCATGGAGTCATTTGCTAACCCTGTTTATGTGGAAACTGCAAAGGTATATTTGGGATGACCTTGAGGCCTATTATGAAAAACTAAATATCCTCAGATAAAAATTAGAAAGAAGCTTTCTGAGAAACTACGTTGTGATGTGTAAATTCATCTCGCAAAGCTACACCTTTCTTTTCATGGTGTCGTTTGCGATGTGTGACTTCACCTCACTCTGTTACACTATTCTTTTCACTGAACAGTTTGATAATACTGTTTTCATGGACGTGCAAAGTGATATTGGGGAGCACATTGAGGCATGTAGTGTAAAACGAAATATCCTTACATAAAAACTAGGAAGAATCTTTCTGAGAAACTACTTTGTGATGTGTGAATTCATCTCACCAAGTTACACTGTTCTTATCATTGACCAGTTTGCTAACACTATGTTCATGGAATCTGCAAAGTTATATTTCGGAGTGCATTTAAGCTTACAGTGACAAAGGAAATATCCTCAGACAAAAGCTATAAAGCAGCTTTCTGAGAAACAGCTTTGTGATTTGTGAATTCATCTCACAGAGCTACATGATTCTTTAATGGATCAGTTTGTTAGAAAAGTTTTTGGGGAGTCTGTGAAGGGATATTTGGGATATCATTGAAGCCTATGCTGAAAAGGAAATATCCACAGATTAAAAACTAGAAAGAAGTTTCCTGAGCAAGTTCTTTCTGATGAGCGAATTCATTTCACAGAGTTACCCTTTTCTTTTGATGGAGTAGTTTGCTAACACTGTTCTCGTGTCATCTGCAAGGGGATATTTGGGTGTGCATTGAGGCCTATGGTGAAAACCGAAATATCCTCAGATAAACACTAGAAAGAAGATGTCTGAGAAACTGTTTTGTGATGTGTGAATTAATCTAACCGTGTTACAGTGTTCTTTTCACTGAAAAGTTTGCTAACACTGTTTTCATGCAATCTGCAAAGGTATATTTGGGAGCACTTTGAGGCATATAGTGAAAAAGGAAATAACCTCGGATAAAAACTAGAAAGAAGCTTTCTGAGAAACTGCTTTGTGATGTGTGAATCCATCTTACAGAGTTACACCATTCCTTTCACTGAGAAGTTTGATAACACTGTTTTAGTGGAATCTACAATAGGTTATTTTGGAGCGCATTGAAGTCTCTGGTGACAAAGGAAACATCCTCTTATAGAAACCAAAAATAATTTTTCCGTGAAACAGCTTTGTGTTGTGTTAATTCATCTCACAAAGTTACACCATTCTTTTCATTGTGAAGTTTGCTAACACTTTTTCCGTGGAATCTGCAAAGGAATACGTGAGAATGCATAGAGGAACATGGTGAAAACGGAAATATCCTCAGATAAAAACTATTAAGAAGCTTACTGAGAAACAGCTTTGTGATGTGTGAATTCATTTCACAGAGTTACTCCACTCTTTTCATGGAGCAGTAGAGTAGCACTGTTTTGGGGGAATCTGTAATAGGATATTTGGGTGTGCATTTAAGTCTATGGTGAAAAAGGAAATATCCTGAGATAAAAACTAGAATCAGCTTTCTGATAAACTTTTTTGTGATGGGTGCATTCATCTCAGAGAGTAACAGCTTTCTTTTCATGGAGCAGTTTGTGAACACGATTTTCATGTAATCTCAAAAGGGATATTTGGGAGTGAGTTCAGGGCTATGGTGAAAAAGGACATATCCTCAGATAAAAACTACAAAGAAGGTTTCTGCGAAAATTCTTTGTGATGTGTGAATTCATCTCACAGAGTCACACAATTCTTTTCTTTCAGCAGTTTGCTAACACTGTTTTCATGGAACCTGCAATAGGATATTTGGGAACGCATTGAAGCCTATGATGACAAAGGAAATATCCTCATAGAAAAACCAAAAAGAAGTTTTCTGAGTAACTGTTTTGTGATGTGTGAATTTAACTTACAGAGACACACCATTTTGTTCATTGAGCCGCTTGCTAACTCTGTTTTCATGGAATCTGCGATAGGATATTTGAGAGCACATTGAAGCCTATGGTGACAAAGGAATTATCCTCAGATAAAAACCAAAAACAAGCTTTCTGAGAAAGTTCTTTGTGATGTGTGAATTCATCTTACAGAGTTACACGTTTCTTTTCATTGAGAAGCTTGCCAATACTTTTTTCATGAAATCTGCAATGGAATATTTCATAGTGTATTGAGGAATATGGTCAAAAAGGATGTAACTTCTGATAAATCTAGAAAGAAGCTTTCTGAAAAACAGCTTTGTGATGTGTGAATTCATCTCTCAGAGTTACACCACTGTTTTCATGGAGCTGTTTGGTAGCATTATTTTGGGGGAATCTGAGAAGGCATATTTTGAAATGCATTGAAGTCTACGGTGAAAAGAAAATATTCTCAGATTAAAATTAGAAAGAGGTCTTCTGTGAAACTGCTTAGTGATGTTTCAATTCATCTCACAGAGTTAAACTATTCTTTTCATTGAATAGTTTGCTCACACTCTTTTCTTGGAATATGCTATGTGATATTTTCGAACGCGTTGAAGCCTATGGTGCCAATGAAAATATTCTCATATAAAAACTGAAAAGAAGCTTTCTGATATACCACTTTGTGGTATGTTAATTTATCTCACAGCATTGCATGATGCTTTTCATGGGTCAGTTTTTTAGGACTGTTTTTGTGGAATCTGAGAGGATATTTTTGATCACTTTGATGCCAAAGATGACAAAGAAAATATTCTCAGATAAAAACTAGAAAAAAGCTTTCTGAGAAAGTTCTTTGTGATGTGTGAGTTTATCTCACAAAGTTACACCTTTCTTTTCGTGTAGCAATTTGGTAACATTGTTTTCGTGGAATCTGAAATAGGATTTTTGGGAACGTATTGCAGCCTGTGGAGACAAAGGAAATGTCCTCATAGAAAAACCAAAAAGAAGCTTTCTGAGGACCTGCTTTGTGATGTGTGAATTCATCTTACAGAGGTGCACTGTTCCTTTCCTTCAGCAGTTTGATAACACTGTATTCATTGGAATCTCCAAAGGGATAGTTGGGAGCACATTCAGGCCTATGCTGAAAAAGGAAATACCCTCAGATAAAAATGAGAAAGAAGCTTTCTTAGAAACTTCTTTGTGATGTGTGATTTCATCTCACAGAGTAATACCATTTTTTTCATGGAGCAGTTTGCTAAAACTGATTTCGTGGAATCTGCAAAGTGATATTTGGTAGTATATTGAGGCCTCCACTGACAAAGAAAATATCCTCAGAAAAAAACTAGAAAGAAGCCTACTGAGAAACTTCTTTGTGATGTATGAATTCATCTCACAGAGTTACATTGTTTTTTCTTTGAGCAGTCTGATAACACTGGTTTCGTGGAATCTATAATAGGATACTTGGGAGCACATTGAAGCCTATGGTGACAAAAGAAATATCCTCCGATAAAAACCAAAAGGAAGCTTTCTGAGTATCTGCTTTGGAATGTGTGAATTCATCTCACAGAGTTACATCATTCTTTTCATTGAGAAGTTTGATAACACTTTTTTCATTTAATCTGCAATGGGATATTCGGGTACGCATTGAGGAATATGGAGAAAAAAGAAATATCCTCAGACAAAAACTAGAAAGAAGGTTTCTGAGAAACACCTTTTATTGTGTGAATTCATCTCACAGAATTACAGCTCTCTTTTCATGTAGCAGTTTGGTAACACTGTTTTTGGGGAAACTGGGAAGGGATATTTTGATTTGCATTGAAGCCTAAGGTGACAAACGAAATATCCTCAGATAAAAACTAGAAAGAATCTTTCTGAGAAAGTTTTTTGTGATGTCTGAATTCATCTCACAGTGTTAAACCTTTCTTTTTATTGAGCAATCTGCTAACACTCTGTTCGTGGAAACTGCAAAGAGATTTTTGGGAGTGCTTTGAGGCCTATGGTGAAAAAGGAAATACCCTCAGATGGAAACTAGAAAGAAACTTTCTGAGAATATTCTTTGTGATGTGTGAATTCATCTTAGAAAGTTACAACTTTCTTTTCATGGAGCAGTTTGCTAACACTGTTTTCATGGAATTTGCAATGAGATATTCCGGAGCACATTGAGGTCTATAGTGAAAAAGTAAATATCCCTGTGTAAAAACCTGAAGAAAGCTTTCTGAGAAACAGCTTTGTGATGTGTGAATTCATCTTAAAGAGTTACACCGTTCTTTTCATTGAACAATTTGATAACTCTGTTTTTGTGGAATCCGCAATAGGGTATTTAGAAGTGCATTGAAGCCTATATTGACAAAAGATATATCCTCAGATAAAAACTAGAAAGAAGCTTTTGGTGAAACTGCTTTTTGTTGTGCAAATTCATCTCACCTAGTAACACCGTTTTTTCCATTGAGAAGTTTGCTAACACTTTTTTCGTTTAATCTGCAATGGGATATTTGGGAGCACATTGAGGAATATGGTGAAAAAGGAAATATCCTCAGATAGAACTAGAAAGAAGCTTTCAGAGAAACTGATTTGTGATGTGCAAAATCACCTCACAGAGTTACACTGTTCTTTGCCTTGAGCAGTTTGTTTACACTGTTTTATTGGAATCTGCAATCTGATATTTCTGAGCACATTGAAGCTTAAGGTAACAAAGTAAATGTCTTCATATAAACACTAGAAAGAAACGTTCTGAGAAGATGCATTCTGATGTGCTAATTCATCTCACAAATGTACGTGATTGTTTTCATGGAGCAGTTTGGTGACACTGTTTTTGGTGCATCTGAGAAGGGATATTTTGAATCGTATTGAAACCTATGATGACAAAGGAAATATCCTCAGATAAAAACTAGAAAGACACATTCTGAGAAAGTCCTATGTGATGTGTGAATTCACCTCACAGAGTTACACTTTTCTTTTCATGGAGCAGTTTGCAAACACTGTATTTGTACAATCTTCAATGTGATATTTCTGAGCACTCTGAGGTCAATGGTGAATGAGAAAATATCCTCAGATAAAATCTGGAAATAAGCTTTCTGAGAAACTTCTTTCTGAAGTGTGAATAAATCTCACATAGTTACACTGTTCTGTTCATTTACCAGTTTGCTAACACTGTTTTCTTGGATTCTGCAATGGGATATTTCTGAGTGTATTGAAGCTTATGGTGACAAAGGAAATATCCTCATATAAAATCTAGAAAGAAGCATATTGAGAAACTGCTTTTTGATGTGTTAATTCAGCTCACAGTGTTACACGATTCCTTTCATGGATCAGTTTGGTAGCATTGTATTTGGGCAATCTGAGAAGGGATATTTTTTATTTCATTGAAGCCTATGGTGACAAAGGAAATATCCTCAGTTAAAAACTAGAAAGAAGTTTTCTGAGACAGTTTTTCATGATATGTGAGTTCATCTGACAGAGTTGCACCTTTCTTTTCATGGAGGAGTTTGCTAACACTGTTTTTGTGGAATCTGCAAAGGGATATTTGGGACTATATTGAGGCCTAGAAAATATCCTCAGATAAAAACTAGAAAGAAGCTTTCTGAGAAAGAAGGTTTCTGTGAATTCATCTGACAGAATTACACTGTTGTTTTCATTGACCAGTTTGATAACACTATTTTCATGGAATCTGCAATAAGATACTTGGGAGTGAATTGAAGTCTATTGTGACAAATTAAATATCCTCAGAGTAAAACCAAAAGGAAGCTTTCTGAGAAACTGCTTTGTGATGTGAGAATTCATCTCACAGATTTACACATCTTTCCATGGAGCAGTTTGCTAACACTTTTTTTTGTGGAATCTGCAAAGGGCTACTCACGAGTGCATAGAGGCAAATGATGAAAAAGGAAATATCCTCAGAAAAAACTAGAAAGAAGCTTTCTGAGATGTTGCTTTTGATTTGTGAATTCATCTCACAGAGTTACATGATTCTTTTCATGGCGCAGTTTGGTTGCACTGCTCCTGGGGAATCTGAGAAGACATATTTTTGATTGCATTGAAGCCTGTGGTGACAAAAGATCTATCCTCAGATAAAATGTAGAAATAAACTTTCTGAGAAGCTTCTTTGTGATGTGTGAATATATCTCACAAAGTTACACCATTCTTTTCATTGAGAAGTTTGCTAACACTTTTTTCGTGGAATCTGGGATGTCGTATTCTGGAGCACATTGAGGAATATGATGAATAAATAAATATCCCCAGATAAAAATTAGAAAGAGGCTTTCTGAGAAAAAGCTTTGGTGTTAATTCATCTCATGGAGTTACACGATTGTTTTCATGGAGCAGTTTAGTAGCCTGTTTTTGGGGAATCTCAGAAAGGATATTTTGGACCACATTGAAGCCTAAGGTAACAAAGGAAATATCCTCAGATTAAAACCAAAAGGAAGAGTTCTGGAAAACTGCTTTGAGATGTGTGAATTCATCACACTGAGTAACACTGTTCTTTTCATTGAGACGTTTGCTAACACTTTTTTCGTTTAATCTGCAATGGGATATTTGGGAGCACATTGAGGAATATGGTGAAAAAGGAAATAACCTCAAATAAAAACGAGAAAGAAGCTTTCAGAAAAACTCTTTTGTGATGTGTGCATTCACCTCATAGAGATAAACGTTTCTGTTGAGGGAGCACTTTGGCATCACTGTTTTTGTGGTGTCTGAGAAGGTATATCTGACAGTTTTTGAAGCCTGTCATGGCAAAGGAAATATACTCAGACAAATACCAAAAATAATCTTTCTGAGAAACTGCTTTCTGATGTTTGAATTCATTTCACAGATTTACACCAAGCTTTTAATGGAGCAGGTTGCTAACACTACTTTAATGGAATCTGCAAAGGGATATTCACAAGCGCATTGAGGCAAATAGTGAAAAAAGGAAATGTCAACATACAAAAACTAGAAAGAGGCTTTATGACAAACTGCTTTGTTATTTGTGAATACAACTCACAGAGTTACATGGTTCTTTTCACAGAGCAGTTACATGATTCTTTTCAAGGGTAGCACTGTTTTGGGGAAATCTGAGAAGGGATAATTTGGATTGCATTGAAGTCTATTGTGACAAAAGAAATATCCTCAGATAAAATGCAGAAAGAAACTTTCTGAGAAACTTCTTTGTGATGTGGGAATGCAACTCACACAATTACATTGTTCTTTTCATTGAGAAGATGGGTAACGCTTTTTTCATGGAATCTGCAACGGCATATTCCAGAGCACATTGAGGCCTATGGTGAAAAAGGAAATATCCTCAGATAAAAACTAGAAAGAAGTTTTCTGAGAAACAGCTGTGTGATGTGTGAATCCACCTCACATAGTTACACCATTCTTTTTATGGAGCAGTTTGGTAGCACTGTTTTTGGGGACTCTGAGAAGGGATATTTTGGATACTGTTGAAGCCTATGGTAACAAAGGTAATATCATCTGCTAAAAACAAGGAAGAAGCTTTCTAAGAAAGTTCTTTGTGATGTGTGAATTCATCTCACAGAGTTATACCTTTATTTTCATGGAGCAATTTGCAAACACCTTTTGTGGAATCTGCAAAGTGCTGTATGGAAGCTCATTGAGGCCTATCATGTAAAAGGAAATATACTCAGATAAAAACTGGAAAGAAGCTTTCTGAGAAACTACTTTGACATGGGTGAATTTATCTCACACAGATACATTGATGTTTTCATTGAGCAGTTTGAAAACACTGTTTTTGTCAAATCTGCAATACAATATTTGGGAGCACTTTGAAGCCTATGATGACATGGGAAATATCCTCAGGAAAAAAAAAAAAACAAAAAGAATCTTTCTGAGAAATTGCTTTGTGATGTGCGAATTCATCTCACAGATTTACGCCTTTCTATTCTGGGAGGAGTTTGCAATCACTGATTTTGTGGAATCTGCAAAGGGATATTTGAGAACACATTGAGGCCTATGGTGAAAAAGGAAATATCCTCAGACAAAAACCAGAAAGAAGATTTCTGAGAAACTGCTTTGCGATTTGTGAATTCATCTCACAGAGATACACGATTCTTTTAATGGAGCAGTTTGGTAGCATTGTTTTTGGCGAACGTTAGAAGGGATATTTTGGATTACATTGAAGCCTATGATGACAAAGAAAATATACTCACATAAAAACTAGAAAGAAACTTTCTGAGAAAGTGCTTTGTGATGTGTGAATTCATCTCACAGAGTTATACCTTTCTTTTCATTGAGCAGTTTGTTAACACTACTTTATTGGAATCTGCAAAGGGATATTTGGAAACGTCTTGAGGCCTGTGGTGACAAAGGAAATATCCTCAGATAAAAACTAGAACGAAGCTTTCTGAGAAACTGCTTTGAGGTGTGAGAGTTCATCTCACAGAGTTGCACATTTCTTTTCATTGAACAGTTTTGTAGCACTGTTTTACGGAATCTGCAAGGGATTTTTGGGAGATCATTGTGGCCTATGGTGATAAAAACTGGAGAGAAGATTTTTTAGAAGCTGTTTTGTGAAGTGTGTATTCACCTCATAAAAATAAAGCATTTTGTTGATTGAGCAATTTGTCATCACGGTTTTTGTGGTGTATGAGAAGGGATATTTGAGAGTGCATTGTGGCTGATGGTTTAAAATTAAATATGCAAAGATGAAAAGTAGAAAGGAGCTTTCTGAGAAATTTCTTTGTGATGGATGTAATCAAATCATCTCCCAGAGGTTCACCACTCTTTTCAGTTAGCAGTTTGGTAATCCTGTTTTAGTGGAATCTACAAAGGGATAATCGAGAACAGAGAAGCCTATGGTGAAAAAGGAAATACTCTCAGATAAAAACTAGAAAGAAGCTCTCTGAGAGACTGTTTTGTGATGGGTGAATTCATATCACAGTGTTAAATTTTTCTTTTCATTGAGCAGTTTGGTAACACTGCTTTTGTGGAATATGGAAAGGGATATTCGGAAATGGACACAGGCCAAGATTGAAACAGGTAATATATTCAGGTAAAAACTGGAGAGAAAGTTTCTGATAACTCTTTTGTGATGTGTGCATTCATCTCATAGAGTACAGGTTTTTATTGAGAGAGCAGTTTGGCATCACTCTTTTTATGGTGTCTAAGAAGGGATGTTTGGGAGTGTATGAAAGCTGATGTGTAAAAGGAAATATCCTGAGATAAAAACTAGAAAGAAGCTTTTCAAGAAATTTCTTTGTGATGGGTGAATTCTTCACACAGAGTTACACCTTTGTTTTCTATGAGCAGTTTGGAAGCACTGTTTTTATGGAATCTGCAGAGGAATATTTGGGAACACATAGAGTCCTAAAGTGAAAAAAGAAAATTCTCCAGGTAAAAACTGGAGAGAAGCTTTGGAGAAACTCCTTTGTGATGGGTGCATTCATCTCAATGAGCTAAACGTTTCTGTTGAGGGAGGATATTGGAATCACTGTTTTTGTGGTGTCTGAGTAGGGATATTTGGGAGCACATTGAAGCCAATGGTGGCAAAGGAAATATACTCAGACAAAAACCGAAAAGATACTTTCTGATAAACTGCTTTATGAAGTGTGAATTCATCTCACAGATGTACACCTTTCTTTTCATGGAGCATTTTGCTAACACTATTTTCTTGGAATCTGCAAAGGAATATTTGCAAGCACATTGAGGGAAATGGTGAAAAAGGAAATATCCTCAGACAAAAACTAGAAAGAATCTGTGAAACTGCTTTGTGATTTGTGAATTCATCTCACAGAGTTACATGATTCTTTCCATGGAGCAGTTTGGTAGCACTGGTTTTGGGGAATATAAGGAGTAATATTTTGGATCATATTGAAGACTAGGGTGACAAAGAAAATATCCCC
Source organism: Trachypithecus francoisi (assembly GCF_009764315.1). Taxonomy (NCBI): domain Eukaryota; kingdom Metazoa; phylum Chordata; class Mammalia; order Primates; family Cercopithecidae; genus Trachypithecus; species Trachypithecus francoisi. The sequence continues at coordinate 105,919,169 of NW_022681458.1, read as the reverse complement.
AGATAAAATCTAGGAAGAAACTTGCTCAGAAACTTCTTTGTGTTGTGTGAATTAATCTCACGGAGTTACACCATTCTTTTCATAGAGAAGTTTGCTAACACTGTTTTTGTGGAATCTGCAAAGGGATGTTCACGAGTGCATTGAGGCCTATGGTGAATCAGGAAATATCCTCAGACAAAAACTAGAAATAAGCTTTCTGAGAAACTTGTTTGTGATGGGTGAATTCATCTCACAGAGTTACAGCTTTATTTCCATGCAGCAGTTTTGTAGCACTGTTTTTGGGAATCTGCAAATGGATTTCTGGGAGCTCATAGAGGCCTATGGTGAAAAAGGAAATACCTTCAGATACAAACTGGAGAGAAGGTTTTTGAGAAGCTGTTTCATGATGTGTGTATTCAGGTCATAGAGATGAACCACTTTATTGATGGAGCAGTTTGGCCTGACTGTTTTTGTGGAGTCTGAGATATTTGAGCACATTGACGCTGATTGTGGAAAAGTAAATATGCACTGATACAAACTAGAAAGGAGACTTCTGAGAAATTTCTTTGTGATGGGTGAATTCACCTCCCAGAGGTAAACCATTCTTTTCATTGGACAAGTTGGCAACCCTGGTTTTGTTTCATCTACAAAGACATATTTGGAAAACACAGAAGTCTATGGTGAAAAGGAAAATACCCTCAGAAAAGGAAATAGAAAGAAGCTTTCTGAAGACTGTTTTGTGATGAGTGAATTCATCTAACAAAGGTTAATCTTCCTTTTCATTGAGCAGTTTAATAACACTGTTTTTGTGGAATATGCAAAGGGATATTCGGGAGCAGATAGGGGCCAAGGTTGAAAAAGGAAATATCTTCAGGTAAAAACTGGAGAGAAAGTTTCTGATAACTCCTTTGTGATGTGTGCATTCATCTCATAGAGGTAAATCTTTCTGTTCAGAGATCAGTTTGGCATCATTGTTTTTGTAGTGTCTGAGAAGGGATATTTGGGAGCGCATGGAAGCCGATAGTGGAAAAGGAAATATCCTGAGATAAAAAGTAGAAAGAAGCTTTCTGAGAAATTTCTTTGTGATGTGTCAATTCAACACACAAAGTTACACTTTTGTTTTCTTTGAGCAGTTTGGCAGCATATGGAATCTGCAAAAGGATATTTGGGAGCACATAGAGGCTGAAGGTGAAAAAAGAAAATTCTCCAGGTAAAATCTTAAGAGTGGCTTTTGGAGAAAATACTTTCTGATGTGTGCATTCATCTCATATTTCTAAAAGTTTCTGTTGAGAGAGGACGTAGGCATCACTGTTTTTGTGTTGTCTGAGAAGGGATATTTGGGTGTGCATTGAAGCCTATGGTGACAAAGGAAATATCCTCAGACAAAAACCAAAAAGAAGCTTTCTGAGAAACTGCTTTGCGATGTGTGAATTCATCTCACAGATTTACACCTTTATTTTCATGGAGCATTTTGCTAATACTACTACCATGGAATCTCCAAAGGGATATTCGTGAGCAAATGGAGACAAATGGTGAAAAAGGAACTATCCAAAGATAAAAACTAGAAAGATGCTTTCTGAGAAACTGCTTTGTGATTTATGAATTCATCTCACAGAGTTACACCATTCTATTCATGGAGCAGTTTGGTAGCACTGTTTTTGGGGAATCTGAGAAGGGATATTTTGGAATGCATTGAAGCCTATGGTGACAAAGGAAATATACTCAGATAAAATCTAGAAACAAACTTCCTGAGAAAAATATTTGTGATGTGTGAGTTCATCTCACAGAGTTACATCGTTATTTTAATTTAGAAGTTTGTTAACACTTTTTTCATGGAATCTGCGATGGGATATTCCAGAGCGCACTGAGAAATATGGTGAAAAAGGAAATATCCTCATATAAAAACTAGGAAGAAGTTTTCTGAGAAACAGCCATGTGATATGTGAATTCATCTGACAGAGTTACATGATTCATTTCATGGAGTAGTTTGTTAGCCTGTTTTGGGGGAATCTGAGAAGGGATACTTTGGATACCTTTGAAGCCTATGGTGACAAAGGAAATATCCTCAGATAAAAACTAGAAATAAGCTTTCTGAATATTCTTTATGATGTGTGAAGTCACCTCACAGACACACCTTTCTTTTCATGGAGTAGTTTGTAGACACTGTTTTGGTGGAATCTGAAAAGTGATATATGAGTGAGCATTGAGTCCTATGGTGAAAAAGGAAATATCCTCAGATAAAAACTAGAAATAAGCTTTCTGAGAAACTACTTTGGGATGTGTGAATTCGTCTTGCAGAGATACACTACTGTTTCCATTGAGCAGTTTGATAACACTGTTTTCATGGAATCTGCAAAGGGATATTTAGGAGCACTTTGAGGTCTATGGTGAAAAACGAAGTATTCTCAGATTAAAATCAGAGACACTTTCTAAGAACCTGCTTTGTGATGTTTGAATTCAACTCACAGGAAACTGCTTTGTTATGGGTGAATTCATTTCACCAAGTTACACCTTTCCTTTCATTGAGCAGTTTGGTAGCACTGTTTTTCAGGAATGTGCAAAGAGATTTTCGGGGGCTCATAGAGGCCTGTGGTGAAAAGGGAAATATCTTCAGATCAAAACTGGAGAGACGGTTTTTGAATAACTGTTTTGTGATATTTGCATTCACCTCGTAGAGATATACCATTTTGTTGATTGAGCAGTTTGGCATCATTGTATTCGTGGTGTCAGAGAAATGATATTTGGGAGTGAATTGAGGCTGATGGTGGAAAAGTAAATATGCACAGATAAAAACTAAAAAGGAGCTTTCAGAGAAATTTATTTGTGATGGGTGAATTCATCACACATGGTTACACCTTTCTTTTCTTTGAGCATTTTGTTAGCACTGATTCTAGGAATCTGCAAAGGGATATGCGGGAGCTCCTAGAGGCCTATGGTGAAAACGGAAATAACTTCAGTTTAAAACTATAGGGAAGCTTTTTGAGATATGATATTGTGACGTATATATTCATCTGAGAGTTTAACGTTTTTGTTGATTGAGAAGTTCGACATCACTGTTTTTATGGTATCTGAGAGGAGTTATTTGGGAGCACATTGAAGCCTATAAAAACTACAAAGAAGCTTTCTGAGAAACTGCTTTATGATGTTGTGAAGTCATCTCATCGAGGTACACTGTTCTTATCATTGAGCAGTTTGCTAACACTGTTTTTGTGGAATCTGCTATGTTATATTTCTTTTTTTTTTTTTTTTTTTGAGATGGAGTCTCGCTCTGTTGCCCAGGCTGGAGTACAGTGGCCGGATCTCAGCTCACTGCAAGCTCCGCCTCCCGGGTTTACGCCATTCTCCTGCCTCAGCCTCCCGAGTAGCTAGGACTACAGGCGCCCGCCACCTCGCCCGGCTAGTTTTTTGTATTTTTTAGTAGAGACGGGGTTTCACCATGTTAGCCAGAATAGTCTCAATCTCCTGACCTTGTGATCTGCCCATCTTGGTCTCCCAAAGTGCTGGGATTACAGGCTTGAGCCACCACGCCCGGCCTTTGGTATATTTCAGAGTGCATTTAAGCTTATGGTGACAAAGGAAATATCCTCAGGTAAAAATTAGAAAGCAGCTTTGTGAGAAACAGCTCCATGATTCGTGAATTCATCTCACAGAGTTACACAAGTCTTTAATGGATAGTTTGTTAGAACAGTTTTTGAGGAGTCTGAGAAGGGATATTTGGGATATCTTTGAAGCCTATGCTGAAAAGGAAATATCCACAGATAAAAACTGGAAAGAAGCTTCCTTAGAAAGTTCTTTCTGATGAGTGAACTCATTTCACAGGGTTACTCCTTTCTTTTGATGGAGCAGTTTGCTAACACTGTTTTCGTGTCATCTGCAAGGGGATATTTGGGTGTGCATTGAGGCCTATGGTGAAAAACTAAATATCCTCAGATAAACACTGGAAAGAAGATTTATGAGAAACTGTTTCATGATGTGTGAATTAATCTAACCATGTTACAGTGTTCTTTTCAGTGAAAAGTTTGCTAACACTGTTTTCATGCAATCTGCAAAGGTATATTTGGGAGCACTTTGAGGCATATAGTGAAAAAGGAAATAACCTCAGCTAAAAACTAGAAAGAAGCTTTCTGAGAAACTGCTTTGTGACGTGGGAATCCATCTTACAGAGTTACACCATTCCTTTCACTGAGAAGTTTGATAACACTGTTTTCGTGGAATCTGCAATAGATTATTTTGGAGTGCACTGAAGCCTCTGGTGACAAAGGAAATATACTCAGATAAAAACCAAAAAGAATCTTTCTGTGAAACAGCTTTGTGATGTGTTAATTCATCTCACAAAGTTACACCATTCTTTTCATTGTGAAGTTTCCTAACATTTTTTTCATATAATCTGCAAAGGGATATGCGAGAGTCTATATAGGAACTTGGTGAAAAAGAAAATATCTTCAGATAAAAATTATTAAGAAGCTTACAGAGAAACAACTTTGTGATGTGTGTATTCATCTCACAAAGTTACACCATTCTTTTCATGGTGGAGCTTGGTAGCACTGTTTTTTTTTTTTTTTAGAATCTGAGAAGGGATATTTTGGATCACATTGAAGAATATGGTGAAAAAGGAAATATATTCAGATAAAAACTAGAAAGCTTTCTGAGAAACTTATTTGTGATATATGTACTCATCTCACAGAGTAACACCATTCTTTCGTGTAACAGTTTGTTAACTCTCCTTTCCTTTAATCTACAAAGTGATATTTGGGAGCGAGTGGAGATCTATGGTTAAAAAGGAAATTTCCTTAGACAAAAACCAGAAAGTAGCTTTCTGAGTAACTTCTTTGACACGTGTGTATTCAACTCACAGAGTAACACCTTTCTTTTCATGGAGCAGTTTGCTAACACTGTTTTCATGGGATCTGCAACAGTATATTTTGTAGGGCATTGAAGCCTATGGTAACAAAGGAAATATCCTCAGATAAAAATCAAAAAGAAGCTTGCTGAGAAACTGCTTTGTGATTGATGAATTCATCTCACAGAGTAACAATGTTCTTTTTATTGATCAGTTTGCTTACACTGTTTTCTTGGAATCTGCAATGGGATATTTCAGAGCACATTTAACCTTACTGTGATGAAGGAAATATCCTCAGATAAAAACTAGAAAGAAGTTTTCTGAGAAAGTTCCCTGTGATGTGTGAATTCATTTCAAAGAGTTACACCTTTCCTTTCATGGAGCACTTGCTATCACTGTTTCCATGTAATCTGAAAAGGGATATTTGGGAGCACATTGAGGCTTAGAGTGAAAAAGGAAATATCTGCAGACAAAAACTAGAAAGAAGCTTTCTGAGAAACTACTTTGTGATATGTGAATTCATCTTGCAGTGTTTCGCCAACTCTTGTCATCGAAAAGATTGGTAGCACTGTTGTTGATGAGTCTGAGAACGGATATTTTGAATCGCATGGAAGACTATGGTGACAAAGGAAATATCCTCACAAAAACTAGAAAGAAGCTTTCTGAGAAACTGCTTTTTTTATGTGTGAATTCATCTCACTGAGTTACGTGACTGCTACTCACAGCAGTTTGTTAACACCGTTTTCGTGGAACTTGCAATAGAATATTTGGGAGCACAGTGAAGCCTATGGTGACAAAGTAAATATCCTCAGATAAAAACCAAAAAGAATCTTTAGGTGAAACTGCTTGGTGATGTGTGAATTCATCTTAAAAAGCTACACCATTCTTTACATTGAGAAATTTGTTAACACTTTCTTCAGGGAATCTCCAATATGATATTTGGGAGCACATAGAGGAATATGGTGAGAAATGAAATAACCTCAGATAAAAACTAGTAAGAAGCTTACTGAGAAACAGCTTTGTGATGTTCAAATTCATTTCGCTGAGTTACATCATTCTTTTCATGGAGCAGTATGGTAGCACTGTTTTTGGGGAATCTGCAATAGCATGTTTGGGAGTGCATTGAAGCCTATGGTGACACAGGAATTAGCCTCAGACAATAACCATTAAGAAGCTTTCGGAGAAACTGCTTTGTGATGTGTGTACTCATCTCACAGAGTAACAAATATCTTTTCATGGAGCAGTTTGCTAAAACTGTTTTTGTGGAATCTGCAAAGGGAGCACATCGAGGCTCATAATGAAAAAGGAAATATCCTCTGATAAAAACTAGAAGGAAGCATTCTGATAAACAGCTTTGTGATGTAAGAATTTATCTCACAGAGTTACACCGTTCTTTTCATGGAACAGTTTGGTAACATTGTTTTAGGGGAATCTACAAGGGATATTTGGATGGCATTGAAGAATATGATGGTAAAGAAAATATCCTAAGATAAGAACTAGAAAGAAGCTTTCTGAGAAACTTTTTTGAGATGGGTGCATTCATCTCACAGAGTAACAACTTTCTTTTCATGGAGCAGTTTGCTAAAACGGTTTTCATGTAATCTCCAAAGGGATATTTGGGAGCGAGTTAAGGGCTATGGTGAAAAAGGAAATATCCTCAGATAAAAACTACAAAGAAGGTTTCTGAGAAAATTCTTTGTGATGTGTGAATTCACCACACAGAGTTACACGATTCTTTTCTTTTAGCAGTTTGCTAACACTGTTTTCGTGGAATCTGCAATAGGATATTTGAGAATGCATTGAAACCTGTGGTGAAAAAGGAAATATCCTCATAGAAAAACCAAAAAGAAGTTTTCTGAGTAACTGCTTTGTGATGTGTGAATTCAACTTACAGAGACACACCGTTCTGTTCATTGAGCTGCTTAGTAACACTGTTTTCATGGAATCTGCAATAGGATATTTGGGAGCACATTGAAGCCTATGGTGACAAAGGAACTATGCTTAGAAAAAAAAAAACTAGAAAGGAGCTTTCTGAGAAAGTTCTTTGTGATGTGTGAATTCATCTCACAGAGTTACACCACGCTTTTCATTTAGTTTGGTAGCACTGTTTTTGGGGAATCTGGGAAGGGATATTTTGATTTGCATTGAAGCCTAAGGTGAAAAAGGAAATATCCTCAGACAAAAACTAGAAAGAAGATTTCTGAGAAACTGCCTTGTCATTTGTGAATTCATCTCACAGAGATACATGATTCTTTTAATGGAGCAGTTTCGTAGCACTGTTTTTGGGGAATGTTAGAAGGGATATTTTGGATTGCATTGAAGCCTATGGTGATGAAAAAATATACTCAGATAAAAACTAGAAAGAATCTTTCTGAGTAAGTGCTTTGTGATGTGTGAATTCATCTCACAGAGTTTATATCTTTCTTTTCAGGGAGCAGTTTGCTAACACTACTTTCTTGGAATCTGCAAAGGGATATTTCAGAGTGCCTTGAGGTCTGTCATGACAAAGGAAATATCCTCAGATAAAAATTAGAAAGAAGCTTCCTGAGAAACTGCTTTGAGATGTGTGAGTTCATCTCACAGAGTTACACCTTTCTTTACATTGAACAATTTGGTAGCAATGTTTTTGGGGAATCTGCAAAAGATTTTTTGGGAGATCATAGTGGCCTATGGTGATAAATACTGGAGAGAATTTGTTTTGTGAAGCACGTATTCACCTCATAAAGAATAAACCATTTTGCTGATTGAGCAGTTTGTCATCACAGTTTTTGTGGTGTATGAGAAGGGATATTTGAGAGTGCATTGTGGCTGATTGTTTAAAAGTAAATATGCAAAGATAAAAAGTAGAAAGGAGCTTTCTGAGAAATTTCTTTGTGATGGATGTAATCATCTCCGAGAGGTAATCCACTGTTTTTTATTTATTTATTTATTTATTTTTATTATTATTATTTTTTAAATATGCTATTTGTTTATTATGTTACAGAGTGGTATCTACACATTGTCTACTTTAATCCTTTGAGAAACTATGTGAGATAGATAAGACCATTATGATTTTTATCTATGACGAAAGGAACAATAAGTATCTTTAGATTGTGCCATGTTGAAAAACAAGTTTTTTTTTAAATTTTATTTAGCAGTTTATTGATTGATGGCACTTATGTTGCAGCCCCTTTTATTATTATTATTATTATACTTTAAGTTCCAGGGTACATGTGCATAATGTGCAGGTTTGTTACATATGTATACTTGTGCCATGTTGGTGTGCTGCACCCATCAACTCGTCAGCATCCATCAATTCGTCATTTATATAAGATATAACTCCCAATGCAATCCCTCCCCCCTACCCCCTCCCCATGATAGGCTCCGGTGGGTGATGTTCCCCTTCCCGAGTCCAAGTGATCTCATTGTTCAGTTCCCACCTATGAGTGAGAACATGCGGTGTTTGGTTTTCTGTTCTTGTGATAGTTTGCTAAGAATGATGGTTTCCAGGTGCATCCATGTCCCTACAAAGGATGCAAACTCATCCTTTTTTATGGCTGCATAGTATTCCACGGTGTATATATGCCACATTTTCTTAATCCAGTCTGTCACAGATGGACATTTGGGTTGATTCCAAGTCTTTGCTATTGTGAATAGTGCCGCAATAAACATATGTGTGCATGTGTCTTTATATCAGCATGATTTATAACCCTTTGGGTATATACCCAGTAATGGGATGGCTGGTTGATATGGTACATCTAGTTCTACATCCTTGAGGAATTGTCATACACTTTTCCATCAGTTTACAATTCCACCAACAGTGTAATAGTGTTCCTGTTTCTCCATATCCTCTCCAGCACCTGTTGTTTCCTGACCTTTTTTCTCTTTTTTTTTATTATACTTTAAGTTTTAGGGTACAGGTGCATAACGTGCAGGCTTGTTAAATATGTATACTTGTGCCATGTTGGTGTGCTGCACCCATCAACTCGTCAAAATCCATCAATTCGTCATTTATATCAGGTATAACTCCCAATGCAATCCCTCCCCCGCCATGATAGGCTGTTCCCCTTCCCGAATCCAAATGATCTCATTGTTCAGTTCCCACCTATGAGTGAGAACACACGGTGTTTGGATTTCTGTTCTTGTGATAGTTTGCTAAGAATGATGGTTTCCACCTGCATCCATGTCCCTACAAAGGACACAAACTTATCCTTTTTTATGGCTGCATAATATTCCATGGTGTATATGTGCCACATTTTCTTAATCCAGTCTGTCAGAGATGGACATTTGGGTTGATTCCAAGTCTTTTCTATAGTGAATAGTGCCGCAATAAACATACGTGTGCATGTGTCTTTATAGCAGCATGATTTATAATCCTTTGGATATATACCCAGTAGTGGGATGGCTGGGTCATATGGTACACCTAGTTCCAGATCATTGAGGAATCACCATACTGTTTTCAATAATGGTTGAACTAATTTACAATCCCAATAACAGTGTAAAAGTGTTCCTATTTCTCCACATCCTCTCCAGCACCTGTTGTTGCCTGACTTTTTAATGATTGCCATTCTAACTGGTGTGAGATGGTAACTCATTGTGGTTTTGATTTGCATTTCTCTGATGGCCAGTGATGATGAGCATTTTTTCATGTGTCTGTTGGCTGTATGAATGTCTTCTTTTGAGAAATGTCTCTTCATATCCTTTCCCCACTTTTTGATGGGGTTGTTTGTTTTTTTCTTGTAAATTTGTTTGAGTTCTTTGTAGATTCTGGATATTAGCCCTTTGTCAGATGAGTAGATTGCAAAAATTTTCTCCCATTCTGTAGGTTGCCTGTTCACTCTGATGGTAGTTTCTTTTGCTGTGCAGAAGCTCTTTAGTTTAATGAGATCCCATTTGTCAATTTTGGCTTTTGCTGCCATTGCTTTTGGTGTTTTAGACATGAAGTCCTTGCCCATGCTTAAGTTCTGAAAGGTACTGCCTAGGTTTTCTTCTAGGGTTTTTATGGTATTAGGTCTAACATTTAAGTCTCTAATCCATCTTGAATTAATTTTCATATAAGGAGTAATGAAAGGATCCAGTTTCAGCTTTCTACTTGTGGCTAGCCAATTTTCCCAGCACCATTTATTAAACAGGGAGTCCTTTCCCCATTTCTTGTTTCTCTCAGGTTTGTCAAAGACCAGATGGCTGTAGATGTGTGGTATTATTTCTGAGGACTCTGTTCTGTTCCATTGGTCTAGATCTCTGTTTTGGTACCAGTACCATGCTGTTTTGGTTACTGTAGCCTTGTAGTATTGTTTGAAGTCAGGTAGCGTGATGCCTCCAGTTTTGTTCTTTTGACTTAGGATTGTCTTGGCAATGCGGGCTCTTTTTTGGTTCCATATGAACTTTAAAGCCGTTTTTTCCAATTCTGTGAAGAAACTCATTGGTAGCTTGATAGGGATGGCATTGAATCTATAAATAACCTTGGGCAATATGGCCATTTTCACGATATTGATTCTTCCTATCCATGAGCATGATATGTTCTTCCATTTGTTTGTGTCCTCTTTTATTTCACAGAGCAGTTGTTTGTAGTTCTCCTTGAAGAGGTCCTTGACATCCCTCATAAGTTGGATTCCTAGGTATTTTATTCTCTTTGAAGCAATTGTGAATGGAAGTTCATTCCTGATTTGGCTCTCTGTTTGTCTGTTACTGGTGTATAAGAATGCTTGTGATTTTTGCACATTAATTTTGTATCCTGAGACTTTGCTGAAGTTGCTTATCAGCTTAAGGAGATTTTGGGCTGAGACAATGTGGTTTTCTAAATATACCATCATGTCATCTGCAAACAGGGACAATTTGACTTCTTCTTTTCCTAACTGGATACCCTTGATTTCTTTCTCTTGCCTGATTGCCCTAGCCAGAACTTCCAACACTATGTTGAATAGGAGTGGTGAGAGAGGGCATCCCAGGGCTCAAGCAATCTGCCCACCTCAGCCTCCAAAACTGTAACTTCAATGTAGCCTTCTTTGGGCTTTTTCTTTCTATTATGGCTTGCATGTTAATATGGTCCCATTCACTTTCCAAAATGTCCTGTTTCCTGAGATGCTTGGCCTATTCTTTGTATTATTAAGGATGTATTTCATTTTGTGCCTACTTACTAGAATCTCAGACATATTTTGGCATGTATGTGTCTCAATCTCCTATCATGAACAGGAAGCTACCAAATTTATTTTCCCAAACATTGGAGAAACCTATACATTTATACATTACTGAATAAAAAATTAAATTGTACTAAGAAATTTATGCAAAAATGATATAGAAAAGGGAGGAAGGAAGACTAACACTTGCTGATGACATTCTGACATTCTGATAGCCAAGAATTGAATAAGAGACTTTCTTTTTTGCTTTCATTATCTAATTTGATCTACACAATAACCCTAAGTGGTGTCATTATCCAGTTTTTAAATGTATGTCAGGAAATTCAAATAAACCCAGGGAGCTCAAAGAGTTTAAATAAATTGTCCAAGTCGAGTCATAGGACAATTAAATTGTAGAACTGATCCTGGGCATGTCTAGCTCTAAATCATCTGCTAGTTGCTTCACAGCATGCTAAATGACTTTGAGTGGTTTAGAGTCAATGCCGGAACATTGTTAGTTGTTTCTAAGTTATTACAGTTGTTGTTGTTTTTAAACAGGAGAATAACACGTGAAATATTAGATTTTATTTGCAATCTTCAAACTCAGAGAAATTCTATATAAAGGGAAAATGTATTTTAAAGTACATTTTCAGACTACCATAAACAGTAGAATATACTGCATCCCTTTCACTGAAATGCAAGCAGTGACACATATTTTTCCTCCCCGTAATTGGATTATGCATACATAGTAACAAACATGTAAGTGTTAGTGTTCTTTAATGACAAATCAAGGCTAAAACAAGAAATGCTGTGATCTGGTGCCCATAGACTATGAGACAAAGACAGTAAAGTGGGTAAATGTAGTTCTGTCTTCCCCCAAAATAGTCTACATGACAGAACAAGGTGACAAAGGCTAGCTCAAGTGTCATGGTCTTCATTCAGTCAAGAAATGCTGTGTTTCTTTCTTCCCCAGTGAATTAGGTATATATGACACTCTCAGCGGATGTGGATCTATCAGTCCATCTTCATCCTATATGATTCTTCCCATAAGCAATGGGAGCTGAAAAATTGCAATCAGCAGTAGAAACAAAGAAACAAACAAACTCTTTCTGTTGTTAGATGGTTTGTGAGGCAGAATAACATTAGGTTTTTCATAGAAAAAAATATACAGACCACATTACTGGTCAACTTATTAGTAAAGACTTCTCACAAACAAAAACAAATCTTTGCTATTTTGATATGGCTGAGTTAAAATCTACCATATTGCAGGGTGTTTTTCATTTATTCAATCTATTCTTGCTTAATTTTCCCCATTTGTTTGAAGAATACATGTTTATTCTAGTTTATCTCCTTTATTGACTTATTAGTTATGCACCTCTGTTTTGTTTTTAGTGGTTGCTTTATTTTTTGTCCAATAAAACTTTATATGCTTATGAAAATGTTCTATTATCTGCATCACCAAACACTATTCTCTAGTTACATATGACTATTGTGTCTTTGAAAAGTAGATTTAAATTTAATATCAAATGGATACATACAGCTATCAAATGCTATACCGTGAAACTTAAGGGATTACTATGTATAGTTTTAACTCATCCAGGTTTACCTTCAAATAATATTACTTTACCTACCTGGTGATGTGTGCCTGTAGTTTCAGCTACTTGGGGGGATTCTAATTCCAGTTGAGGCAGGTGGATTGCCTGAGTCCAAGAATTTGAGACTGCAGTGAGCTGTGATCACACCACTGCAGTCCAGTCTTGATGGCAAAGTGAGACCTTGCCTCTAATAAGAAAGAAAAAAAATTACTTTACCTAGACTATAAGAATCTTATATCTATGCTGTAAGTTTAAGACTAGTCTAGTCTAGTTCAATTGCCATTATGCATTTTATGTCATAAGCCCTGTTGTCATAAGCCGCCATTATACATTGCTATCATGTTTGGTTTAAGTAATTATATTTTAAAGGATACTTTTAAATAAAAAGAAGTATCTTATATGTCCCCACATATTTAACTTTTTAAGTGTTCTTCATTCTTTTGTAAATTTCTACCCATCTAGAAGACTTCTTTCTTTCTTTCTTTTTTTAGTGAAGATCTGCAGATAATGAATTGCCTCCGCTTTGTATGTCTTAAAAAGTGTTTATTCCACTTTGTTTTAAAAGTTGTTTCGGCCGGACGCGGTGGCTCACACCTGTAATCCCAGCATTTTGGGAGGCCGAGACAGGCAGGTCATGAGGTCAGGAAATCCAGACCATCCTGGCTAACAAAGAGAAACCCCATCTCTGCTAAAAATACAAAAAATTAGCCAGGCGTGGTGGCAGGCGCCTGTAGTCCCAGCTACTCGGGAGGCTGAGGCAGGAGAACAGCATGAACCCGGGAGGTGGAGCATGCAGTGAGCCAAGATTGCACCACTGCACTCCAGCCTGGGAGACAGAGCAAGACTCCATCTCAAAATAAAAAAAAAAATAAAAATAAAAAAAAAAGGTCTTTCTACTGTGTATAGAATTCTAGGTTGACACTTTTCATTCAACATTTTAAAGATGTTGCTCTACTCTTTTCTGATTTGCATTATTTCTGACAAAATGCCTGCTGTCACTTTGTTCATTTGTACAAATGTTCTTTTTTTCCTGACTGCTTTTAAGATTTTCTCTTTATCACTGAGTTTCAGCAATTTGATTACGATGTGCCTTGCTGTGTCTTCCTTCAGTTTCTTGTGTTTGAGGTTGGTTGAGCTGTTCACATTTGTGGGGTTATAGTTTTCATTAAATTTTTAAAAATTGAACAGTATTTCTTCAAATATCTTTCTGTCTCTACCCTATTATTGTTTCTCTCCTTCAGGGATTCTAATTATAGATCTATTAAGCTACTTGATATTGTATTGTCCCACAGCATGTTCACCTTAAAAAAGACTTTTGTTCCCTGCATGTTTAATAAGTTTATCAATTTTTTTTAGGCAGGGTGTAAAATGTTGCTAATATGATACAGGGGTTTTTTTTTTTTTTTTTTTTTTTTTTTTTTTTTTTTTTTTTGTCTTAGCTGCTACATTTTTCATCCCTAGAAGTTAAATTTTGGTCTTTCTTTTATAAATCGTATTTCTCTCTTTGACATATTATGCTTTCCTTCATGTTAATGAGCATACAGAAGACATTTTTAATAGGTATGCAATGTTCTTTTTAGATGAATTCTATCATCCATGCCGTTTTCTGCATCTGTGTCTATTGAATAATTTTTCTCCTCATTATACGTCATATTTTCCTGCTTCTTTTGTGCCTAGTAATTTTGTGTTGGATACCAGACATTGTGGATTTTGTATTGGGTGCTGAATATTTTTTAACTTCTTGAAATACTTGAGAGGTTTTTCTTTTCCCCCTGGATGCAGTTAAGTCACTTGTTTTATCCTTTTGATGCTTGTTTTTTAAAATGTGTTAGTTTGGGATAGAGCACCCTTTATTCTAGGGCTAACTTATTCTAATTCTAAGGTAGGACCCTTTTAAAGACTTCACTTGATGCATATATGTTAAGATATATTTTCATTCTGGCTGATGAAAGCAGTAATTATTCCTGGCCCTGTATAAACTCTGAATATTATTTTTACTGTTTTTTTCTGATGGTTCTTTGCTTAGTCTTGGTAGTTTGTTCACATGCATGCAGTGTTCAGTACACAGCTAAAGGCTTAAGGAAACCCTCTGAAGATCTTTGGAACCCACCTTCTCTTGAGGATCTTTTATCCCTGGTATTCTGCTCCATAAATTTGAGTTGCTTTGGCCTCCCTGAACTCCAACTTTGTCTCCTCAACTCAAGAAAACTTCAAGCTCCAGTTTGGTTACTCCTATGTGATGGTTAATTTTTTGTGTTAACTTGTCTGGAGAAAGGGATATCCAGATGGCTGTTAAACATTATGTATTATGTATTATGTATTATGTATTAGTCCATTCTCATGCTGCTAACAAAGACATACCTGAGGCTGGGTAATTTATACAGGAAAGAGATTTAATTGACTCAGTTCAGCATGGCTGGGGAGGCCTCAGGAAACTTAACAACCTTAGCAGAAAGGGAAACAAACATGTCCTTATTCACATGGCAATAGGAAGGAAAGAATGAGAGCCGAGTGAAGGGGGAAGCCCCTCATAAGACTATCAGATCTTGTGAGAACTTATTCACTATTATGAGAATAGTGTGGGGGAGCCACCCCATGATTCAATTACCTCCCACCAGGTCCCTCCTACCTCACTTGGAAATAATGGTAACTGCAATTCAAGATGAGATTTATGTGGAAACAGAGAAAACCATATCACATTATTTCCAGGTGTGTCTGAGAAGTTGTTTCCAGAAGACATTAGCATTTGAATTGGTCAACTGAGTAAAGATCACCCTTACTAACATGGATCAACATCTTTCAATCCATTGAGAGCCCAACACAGCAAAAAGGTTGAGGAGAGCAGATTCACTCTCTCTTCTTGAGCTGGGACATCAATCTTTTCCTGACCTTAGATATCAGAGATCCTGGTTCTTAGGTCTTTAGCCTCCTATACCAACTCTTTAGACTTTATACCATCTCTTTAGATTATGACATCAAGAGCCCCCTGATTACTAGGTCTCCAAATTCGGATTGTTTCCCAGCTTGCTGATGGCAGACGATGGAACTTCTCTGCCTCCATAATTACATGAGCCAATTTCCATAATAAATTAAACCAATCATCTTCTCTCTCCATCCACATTAGCCTGTTCCTCTTCTCACCCTTTTCTCTCTTATATATAGATAGATATAGATATAAATATCTTTTACCAGTTCTGTTCCTTTGGAGAACCCCAGCTAATATACCTTTACTACCATTTTGCCTAAAATCCTCTCCAGTCAATACCTCTTCAGTCAATAGGCTGTGGATGTCATTGGTCTCATCTTGCTTATTTTCGTTCTCTCAGTTGTCACTATTCCTTACTCTCTGCTGTACGTCTGAAAACCATTGCTTCACAAATTTTGTCTTGTTTCTTAGTTTAAGAAGGGGGATAAATTCAGTTCCTGTCACGCTTTTTTTTTTTTTTTAATTGTACTTTAAGTTCTAGGGTACATGTGCACAATGTGCAGGTTTGTTATGTAGGTATACATGTGCCATGTTGGTGTGCTGCACCCATTAACTCGTCATTTACATTAGGTATTTCTCCTAATGCTATCCCTCCCCCTGACCTCTACTCCATGACTGAGTGAAAATAGTCATGACTATTTTCATGACTGTGATTTTTACTTACCTCATGCCTGCTTGCATTTGGTAAAAAACAAACAAAAAACAATCCTAGCTGTTAGAATATGTGTGTGGTTGGAATTCTTACACAAGAGCCGGGACCACGCCCTGTAGCCTTTCTGTCCAAACAACTTTACCTTACTGTTTTAGTCTAGCCCTCATGTCTGCGTGCGGTTGCTGCTGCTGTTTTAATACTTATAGGGGCCCTCAAAATCACAAACTATGCTCAACTCACTCTCTGCAGTTCTCATAACTTCCAAAATTTATATTCTTCCTCCCACCTGACTCATATACTTTCAGCTCCGCGGTTCCTTCAGCTATACTCACTCTTTGTTAAGTCTCCTACAATTACAATTGTTCCTGGCCCCGACTTCAATCCAGCCTCCCACATTAATCCTGATACCACATCTGAACCCCATGACTGTATTTCTCTGATCCACCAGACATTCACTCCATTTCCCCATATTTTCTTCTTTCCTGTTTCTCACCTTGAACACACTTGGTTTATTGATGGCAGTTCCACCAGGCCTAATCGCCACTCACCAGCAAAGGCTGTTGTGTAAGCAAATGAACTCCCCAGTGAGACAGACCTGGGAGAACATGGCCTGAACACTTGCTAGTTGTGTGACACTGGCCAAGTTACATAAGCTTTCTGAGCCTTATTTTCTTTATCTGTAAAGTGAGAATACGGTTTGCTCTCATAATTTTTTTGTTGGATTAAGTAAGATAATGGCATAAACATCTTGTACATTTCTTGGCATATAACACGAGTTCAACAAATACCAGTTGCCTAGCCTTTGAAGGAAGCAAAATAATCCTCTCCAGAATACTGAGGATTGTTGAGCTGAAGAATGCATGGGGGGGCCGGGCGCGGTGGCTCAAGCCTGTAATCCCAGCACTTTGGGAGGCCGAGACGGGTGGATCGCGAGGTCAGGAGATCGAGACCAACCTAGCTAACACGGCGAAACCCCGTCTCTACTAAAAAATACAAAAAACTAGCCGGGCGAGTTGGCGGGCGCCTGTAGTCCCAGCTACTTGGGAGGCTGAGGCAGGAGAATGGCGTAAACCCGGGAGGCGGAGCTTGCAGTGAGCTGAGATCCGGCCACTGCACTCCAGCCTGGGCGACAGAGCGAGACTCCGTCTCAAAAAAAAAAAAAAAAAAAAAAAAAAAAAAAAAAAAGAATGCATGGGGTATCCTGCCCCTCCCTCTGCCTGCATGATGTCAGGACAGCAATTTATAAAGACAAAAGTCGACCTTCCCTCCTCCGCCTTTCCCACCTAAAGATAGGCTGCTTTCCAATGCTTGCTTATCAGTTCAGAGACAGCAGCACCAGAGCATCTAGGAGCAGACTTTACTCTTCCCATAAATTTACATTCCAAAGTTTTCCCGCCTTTAGGAAGCCTGAAGATATTCTCTTCTTTACCATGTTACTATAGAGGATTTATGGCTTTTTGACAAAATACTGTATAAGTAAATCCCCCAAGCCACTGCCTTGAGAGAGAAATATTTTGAACTGAGGCCTCTTCTGTGCGATGGGTACTGTACGCATTACTAAACTTCTCCTGGCTTTTCTCTTGTTAATCTGACTTTTGTTTTCAGGAAAATGTCTCAATTAAGAGCCTATGAGGGAAAGATAAGAAATAATATTCTCTCCTTTACATTTTTCTCTGTCATCTTGTTCTTTTATCTCTAGGCTAGAAACATATTAAAACATTTTTATAATATGCAGCAGGTTTAGTATCACTGAAATTTAAAAATATTATGGTGATTAAATATAATAACATACATAAAAGTGTTTTGAAAATTATAAAGTACTAAGCGACTCTAAGGTATCATTATTTTAATTACATAATTACAGACGAGCAGCTTCTATTTCCTGGTTCTGCCTATTACTGCCTGCTGCTGACTCTCGAATCTGCATTTCTAGGACAAATCCCTGAAGGCTCCTTCCCCTCAGGGGCACTCACAAGTCTCCACTTTGCGTTTCCGTAACTGGACTCATTACCTTCCCTCCTATGTGTTTTCTTCTATTAGTTGGTGCGAAAGTAATTGCGGTTTTGTCCATTGCTTTTAATGACAATTAAATGGTGCAATTACTTTTCCATCAACCTGACACTTCCACTGGCACTTTGGATGAAGTGATCCTGTCTGTATTTGTGTGAAGAAGGATCTGTCTGTGAATTCAGCTTAGAGTGGTGGAGTGAGCTGAGGAGGATGACTGAATTAGAAAGTCATAATTTGAAATCTTGGAGGGGCAGAACAGTATATGGTGAAATAATATATTCTGGAACCTAATTGCCTTGGTTCAAATCCCAGCCTCACCTCCTATAAGCTGTGTGACCTCAGACAAGCTTCCAGATTTCCCTGTGCCTCAGTTGCCTCAGCTGTGAAATGGGGATAATAATAACAGCACTTACCTTACAGGGCTACAGTGATAATTAAATGGCCTAACACAGTTAATCTACTTACAATACGTTCATTATTTATTTGCTTGATGCTACCTTTATAGCCACATAGTCTCTGCAAAAGTAGCTCAACTTGGAGCCTATTAGCTTGTCCATGAAGTAGAATAAAAATGCTTGCCTGTTAGAGACTGTGATGATTAAGTGAGAAAGTAATTTGCTGCCAAAGAGTTGGAGTCATTCTCTAGTTTAGTTGACATCAAGGAAGATGGTGCCTGTTGCACACTGAAGACAGAAAATATAGATGGGCACCCCCTTCCTGCTTCTCCTTTCTGCATCTAGACTGGTCATCTTACCTGGGATTGGCCAGTTACATTGAATTTGGGAGCCATTACTTTGGATTGGCCAGTTACCCTGGATTTACCTTCTATTACCTGGGTTTGGCCAGTTCCCCTTGAAACTGTGCATCTCACATGGGAGCCGGTGAGTCTAGTGTCCAGGTACCTGGGCAGGCTGGTTCGGCAGAGACACTGTGAACAACACTTTCTCACTTGCTGTCTGGCTGCTTCCATTCCCCCATCATGGGGATTCAGAATTAGACTTAAGGAAAGGGCTTCTCACCTGAGCAAAATGAGTGCTGTACATGGTAGGCCTCAGATTACTACAGGTCTTGCAGAGAACCCACACGATAATCGAGAATAATTTCCCTTCTATTTGATACGAGTGTATTTACCTAAAACCTGGTCTAGGTTAACTTGGGTATCCCTAGACTCTGGCTATCTTGTTGCCATAGGAGGATCTCAATCTGTTTGTGTTTTCTATCATAAGCACTGGGATTAGTATTCATTGTATTTCCATGCATGATGTGGTCAGTCATACTGGAAAGGGGGCATTTTCCTCCTCCCTACTTGTTTGATATGCTTACCTCCTGAAGTCCATGGCCAATATGATGTGGACACACTTTCTTCCAGACAGTAGCTGTTTTCTTGCCAAAGCCGCTGCTGTATATTCTCTCGGTCACATGAGCTCCACATCCCTGTGAATTTGGGCTGCTTCTTCTGTGTCATTGTCCATATTGTGCTGGTCATCTAATAAGTGGTGATACTCCCTCCAATGGCTCTCTCTTCTGTGGTGTTTAAACAGTGGTCTCTCCACATTCATTGGGTTTCTAGCCATTGCAAAACTAGATTCCATCTCCTTAAAGCAACAGTTCTGATGCCTCACTGCAATGATTCCTCCCATCGTCCATGTGCAGAAGTGGATTTGCCATGAAGCTAATGAGGCATAAGATTGAGGGCACCCACTGGCAGGGGCCTTAGCATTATGTTTGTATGGTCATATGTCATTGTAAAATAAATAAAAGTAAGACATTTAAGCTAAATAAATTCATACCTCCATGCCTTTCTGCTTTGGTTCGCCCTTTGTACACACCTCCTTGTGTCAGAAGGTGATGTCGTAGTGTGGATATTTTAGATTCATGTAACAGGAATTTCAGCTGAGCGTATATTACAATCCAGTTTGGTGCCATATATCCTTTTTTGATTCACAGCCACATTGTGCCATTATGCTATTTTCCTGAATTTTGTGATGTTTTTGAAATCTGTCAGCTGTGAAAAAAATTGGAGCATGTTGTGGCTTATTTCCTTACATAAAATAATGTGTTTATTTTTATTTTATTTTTATTTTTTGAGATGGAATTTTGCTCCTGTTGCCCAGGCTGGAGTGCAATGGTGCCATCTTGGCTCACCGCAACCTCCACTTCCCGGGTTCAAGCGATTCTCCCGCCTCAGTCTCCTGAGAAGCTGGGATTACAGGTGCCTGCCACCATGCTCAGCTAATTCAGAGACGGGGCTTCCCCATGTTGGCTAGGCTAGTCTCAAACTCCTGACCTCAAGTAATCCACCCATCTCAGCCTCCCAAAGTGCTAAGATTACAGGCATGAACCACTCTGCTTTGCCCATAATTTTTATTTTTGTAACTAATTTTGTAGCAAAAGTTTTGTGATGGTGCCCCAAATTATACAAGCTGCAAGCTCCCAACAACAACAACAAGAAAGATTCACCCTTGCTCATATTTTTTAAAGAATACACTAGTTCGAGATTCTCATCTCTCCCTTCTGGGCTGCTCATGTATTTTCCAAATTTTCCCAACCTCTACCACTGTGCGTGAGGAACTTCTACTCCTGCTATTGACTCCTTTTCCTCTCAACATGTCTTACATGGATTTCAAGTCCTGTGTGTCTCTAAACTCCACCCATCCCTTTAGACCCTCACCACATTGCATACCAAGGATAAACATGACAAAGTCACAGTTACTGACTATTTCCAATAGGACAGGTGGTCTGTATACTTTATCTTTAGTTCTTACAGCCACCTGGAGAGGGAGACATCATTAGGATCATTCTGTAGTTGAAGAAAGATAATCTGCAGTTATTTTTCCCACTGTCATGGCACACAAAGGCCAAGAGCCAGCATTTGCTATTGCCTTGAAGCAGCAACTCTTTAGAATGAGAACTCACCTCCCACCATTACTTCAGCATTATCTCTGAGCCCTAAAGTATGATGGTGCCTATCTCGTAAATAACCAATCAGAATCTTAACTGTTTCATAGACACACTTAATTCCTCTTGGGGATAACCTCCACCCCAACTAGAGCACAATAACCTGGAAAACTTGGACAAAATTTATGCTTCCATTATATCTCCTGTAGGGCCCATGGCATGCAGACAGGTTAGAGTTTATTAAATCAAGGTACAAATGAAATACTTTATTAGAAAACTAAAATAAAAGCAATTGGAGGAAGTGCTCAATTTTAATTCATAAGAGTTAGGAAACTTGAGAATAAGAGTCTCTGTTCTAACATTTTAATCTCAAAATAGAAGACAGAAGTTAAACGATGCATAGCAGGAGAAATATATTTGAATCCACAATGTCAAGAAATATTAACTAAAAATGTTTTTGGCACAAAAAGTAATTCACTTGTGTCTGGAGACTGACACTTCAGTGTAGGTGATTAGACTGAGAGGAATTTGTAGTTTTTAGAATATAGCTGAAAAATTACGTAGAAATTTTGAAATCAACTTCTGTTCTTCAATCTGAAAATGCGTATTTTCAAACCCCAATCAAATACAATGAAGATTAACAAATAAGTTGCATATCAGAAAGATGACAATGCCATTATGGTTTTCTTTTTTATCTCTCTTTTTTTTACCTAATTGTCCATATGTTGTTTCATGGAATAGTGGGAGTGAAATATACAAGTTTCCAGTTTTCATTCTCTCTCTCTCTCTCTCACTCACTACTCCTCCCTGCCTCCTCTCTTACTCCTATTACACTTCCTTCCTCTCTATCCTCCTCTCTTTCAAATCATTAATGTATTAAATTAAATGGAACATTTTTTTCCATACACAAGCTATAGGTATCTGTCTCCAAAGAGCATGCTGGGAAAATTTCTTGATAACCTGCTGTTGCTCAGTCATTGGATCACAGAATCTCAGGTTTATTCTTATAGTGTCTAATATCTTAGATATTACGTAGCTCAAAGCATTTCATCAAATTAATAAACATAGTTGTTTAGTATGTCAAGCACCATATTAAATACAATACATATATATATTTTTAAAGGAAATCCATAAGGCGCATATTATCTTTACTATAGAGGAAACATAGGTTGAGATAGTTGAATAATAATTAACATTTGACTGGGCATGGTGGCTCACGCCTGTAATTCCAATACTTTGGGAGACTGAGTTGGGTGGATCACTTGAGGTCAGGAGTTCAAGACCAGCCTGACCAACATGGTGAAACCTCATCTCTACTAAAAATACAAAAATTAGCTGGACATGGTGGCATATGCCTGTAATTTCAGCTACTTAGGAGGCTGAGGCAGGAGAATCACTTCAATCCAGGAGGCGGAGGTTTCAGTGAGCTGAGATTGCACCACTGCAGCCTGGGTAACAGGGCTGAACTCTGTCTCAAAAACAAATAAACAAATGTGTTAACATTATTTAGGTACTTACTATATGCCAGGTAATGTTCTGAGTTTTATGTTTGCTGACTTGTTTGATCCTCACACAATGCTCGTAATAGTACTTACAAGACAGATAGTATTGCTGTCCACATTTTGTAGATGAGATTATTGAGGCCAGGAGACATTCAATGCCATGCCAAGATCACACAGCTGGTAAGTGCAGACTGGATTGAAAACCAGGCTATCCAGCTTCAGAAACCACCACTCAGCTCAAAATAATGTATCTATTTAGAGAAAGTCGTTGAACTTAAGTCTTTTTTTCCCAAAGCCCATTTTCTTAGTTACATTGTTTCAATCTTCTTTCCAATTACCTTACAAAAGGTTATTAAGCCTTGGCTAGAACCCCTGAATGGCTGGGGGGAGATAGGCTGCTTCTGCTTCTGAAGAAAATTCATTTTATTTTCCGACAGCTATGTTAGAAAATTCTTCCTTATACTGAGCTAAAATGTTGCTCCCCATTACCTGTGTGAAGGTTGGCAGAAAATGTCACTAGATGTGAGGCTGGACAGGAAGCTAAAGGCTGGAGTGTGCAGCACCTTGAAGCCATTCCAGCCTCTGAAGCTGCTGCAGGGAGTGATCCCTGAAATAAGTCCGGTGTTAGCACACATCTTCCCATGCTGCACCTGGACAGCAGGTTTCCACCTTTGCAGCAGGAGTCTACTTTCATCTATGCTACATTTAACAGTGTCGGCTTCTGCTTATCATTCCAAGGTAAAGATGTTTTGTCTCCCAACTCTGACTTTCAGTATTTTACCTACCCTTTTCAGCTTTCTACATTCATCAGTACTTTTTTCAAGCTATTGATAAGCTTGACAGCAAGCTTGATACCAAGAAAGATGTTACTGGATGTTGCCTGAAAAAATAGACTTGAATTTCTCAATCACCATTAAGTTATAGTATTCTTGCCTTGTAATATATTGCCAGAGATTCTCTTCTCTTTTTCTCACCAGGCAGTGTCCTGGGTGCTTCACCAGCTAAGAGATCACTGGGTGAGAAATGTAAAAATCATAAAACTTGGACCTCTGTAGCCAAGGAGGATGTTTAATGGTGTTACACAGGAAATAAAATGGTATTTATGTTTCTGCTTAATGGAGAATCAATATTTAGCTGTGACCTAATTGGAAACTTCTTTGAACGACAAAGGGGGAAAAAGCTATGGATCATAAAAGTCTATTCACTGCCACAGCTTTAAGAAGAACAAAAAGTTGACTGGGCAGAACACAGAGCCAGTACACAAGGCCAAGGCAAGACAAGGGTACTGACCCAAGAAAGCAGAGCCAGATGCCTTTCTGGATCCATTCATAACTTATAGCCAGCAGGCTAGGTGCTCAAAGGCTGCAGGTGAAAAAGCCCCTTCTTAGAAATACCTGGTAAGGACTTTATTAATTAACATCTAAACTTTCAGTGGCTATAGCTACAGAGAGGGAAAATTCTCTGTAATTACAATGAAGATCATGATACCAGGAAGCAATCTTCCCAGCCACCTGGGAAGGGTCCAGAGAGGTATCTATCTCATAAGGAAATTAACAAGTTCTGTTCAGAGGAATAAATAAGACATTCTGAGTTAAAGCAAAACAAGACCATTCCCAACTGGCCAAGATATTAGTAAAGGCAGAATGAAATTTAACACAGAGTGTGCCATTTAGAACTTTCAGTTTATTATGCAGTCATTCTCACATTGCTGTTTTAATAATCTGCATATAATTTTCATTTTGAAAAGGTTCATATGTTTTCTTGAAGTACTCTATTATGAAAAATTAATAATAATAACTCTCCATGTACCATATTAGAGAGATGTCTGGTCTGAGCAAACCCAAACTAAAAATCACATGCAAGACTCACATTTACAACTCTGGAGCCAAGGTGGGCAGACCAGACAAACAATTTTTTTTAGAATGTTCAAAACAGCTATTCCCAACTAGTTGTGTTCCATTATTATATTTCCACGCATAAGTAGGTATATGTCCATACAAAATTCAATTTGGGAGATCAGAGCTTGCCTCTCTTACTGAGACATCTGATGCTTTTGAGTGAGGTGTCCATTTCAATGTTGTTTTTCATCCCAAGACTCACCCTACCCAGTCCCAGCAATTCCATGTGATACACTGTCAACAGCTGTAACCAGGATAGTTACAATTTCCGCTGCATTTAGTATCTGAAGTATGTGTCCTCATTTTAAAGTAATGGCTTTGATTTACTGCTTTCTGAATTCTCATAATAACGCTTTGACATATATTTAATCATCCTGATTTTACATTTTAAGAAATTTCAGTTCAAGACTTTAAGCTTCTTTTCTAAAGTTGAAGAGTCAGGAGATGGGGGACCTGGTATCTGCTGTCTGCGATGTAGTCATTTCCATGCTTGGTGTGATGCTTGTATTTTACTACCAATTCCTTTTCTAGGTTTTCTTTTTTCCCCTTGTGGGCACCTCCAGCACTGGGATTCTGCTTTTATGTCCTGCCTTTTATGGACTGCCGTTCATACACTACTCCAGCTTTGCAGAGTGCTCCTATAGCGTTGCCTGTCTCAGAGGAAGGGCCACCTCGTGTTTGGCTGGTCCTAAGGAAAGGATGCAAATGTAAGGCCCACATTCCATTTGTCTAAATATTTTAATTTATAAGCCAAGTTAACTAATAATTTAATAAAATATGTTCAATCATCCTACCTTGACAAATATGCAAAAGAGACCAGAGAGGCCACATTTGAGTTCAGAATGATCAAATTCTTCAGCCAGAACCTGGTGTTGCCAGAAGAGAAGGGTCCTGGGGCCCAGGAAGCCACCTGTCTGTACCTCTAGCTCCATTCTGTCCTGCGAAGGGCTTCACACATTCACCACCCCCAGCCTAGGAGTGTGCACAGGATGGTGCTAGCCACCCCAGAGAGGGCAGATCTAGAGAAGAAGCCTGCAAGGAACTTGGGGAAGGGCTGGGAGACCATGTGGGTGAAGAATTCTGGGATCTGGGCACCACCAGCATCACAGCAGGGAGGAGAAGATGCTAATTCTGGGGACATGTTCCATTAGCCCCGTGGGCACATCCTCTATGGAAAGGGGCCTCCAGAAATTAGTCCGGAGTGGGGTCTTAGATGGGTCTAAAGGCAATACTGCTTGGGGTTTCTCCAAACTTTGGCTTCTTTCATTGAAGACCACTGAAGTAATGAGGAACCTTTGGGTCAAACGCCAGACAAGTTTCCTTGCAGCCAGGCAAGCTGGTCTGCTAGAGCCAGTGCCCTACAACCCTACAACTCTTTAGAATTGTTTCCTTCCAAATATCCAGTGCTTTTCTGTAGATATGAGCCATCCATTCACAGAGGCTGTGGTGTGAACATTCGTTCTCTAAAATAGGACACCTTTCCCAGGACCTTGTGTATTTTAGTTTTAAAGAATCTGCAATGAAAACCAAAGGAATAAATTTGCTAATCATGGAATTTCTAGCATACTGGACAAAATACATGGGGACAGGAATTTTCTTGATATAAACCTGTACTAGTTTCCTAGAGTTCTCATTTCAAAAGGCCACAAAGTTGGTAGCTTAGCAAGATAAGAATTTATAGTATTTACTCAGAGTTGTGGCGTACAGGATTCTGAAATTAGGGCGCTGGCAGAAAACCACACACCTCCCAAAGGCTCTAGGGGAGAATCCTTCCCTACCTCTTCAGGCTTCTGGGGGCTCAGGTATTCTTGGATTTGTGGCCACATCACTGCAATCTCTGTCCCTGTCTTCATGTGGCAGAATCCTCTCTATTACAAATCTCCCTATGCCTTTCTAAGGACACTGGCCATTGGATTTAGAACTCACCTGAATAATACAGGATGAGCTCATCTCAGGATTCTTAACTTCATTACATCCTGAAAGACCTTTTTTTTTTTCCCCATATAAGATCACATTCATGGGTTCTATGTGGACATATTTTGGTAGGTCTTCCATTAACTCACTATGAAATTCTCACACATTCACAAACTAAAGGCAGATGTAGGAAGAGGGAAATGGTGAGCACTGGCATCCATACCCCCACCTCCTGCTTGTGCAAAGGCCGTGAATGTTACTCCAACATTGCAGACCTCTCAAAAGTTGGCAATGCTCCTCACAGGAGAGGAACTTCACTTGTCAAGGAGGGTAAGGGGAGCAACTGCATTTGAGAACGTGAAGAAAAAGTTATTGTGACACTTTGTGGGGATTTTTTAGCCACATTGAAGCAGAGTAAAGAATAAATCTTCCCTCTTTACTTTTCAAGACCCACAATTTCCTCACAACCATACCTGGAGTTTAGATTAGTTTAGGACCTAAAATCTAAATTCTATTATTTTTTCCCTACCCAAAGGAGACACAGAGCTATTAATAATTGACTGCTTATTACATCTTACATGTTTTAATAATATTACTCCGTTTTACTTCATTTTTCTTTCCCTTGTAAGAAAGATAGCATTCGCACCCATTATATAAATGTGAACACTGAGGCCTTGTGATGTTAAGCAGCTCTCCAGGATCTCATAGCTAAGAATTACAGGAGCTGAGACGCACAGAGTCCATGCTCTTTCTAGCCATGGAGTCAATCTAGAACAGCCCTGGCCCTCTAAGTTGACTGCCTTAACATGACTGAATTTCCTCCTTTTCTCCTGAAATAGCGGCAAAACATCCTTTACCAACAGCCAGAGAAGCCTGGGGCTGAGGGAATAGATTTTCTTTTTGCTTACACTATGCTGCCATCTAGTGGATATGTAATTAATTACAAATAATACCGTTTCTGGTGTCTTCATTCTTCTTAGGGAGTGGGGGGGAGGCTATTGGTAATTAACTGATATTTAAATATTGTTTTTAAGCATTGTGATTCTATAAAATCTACATCAACTTCATGCCTCCGCTTCCATATATGCACGCAGGGCTTCTCCTGTACACCTCTCCTACATCTGTGTACCCCACTTGGTCATATTTTGTGTAGCAGAGAAATGAGTTAGGCCTACCTTCGGTACTCAGAATATGACTTGAAACATCCAGAAATTAAAATAGGATGCAAACACACCACATGCTCCCCCTCCTCCCTCCTCAAGGAACTGTGCTCCTTCGGCATGATCTAAATAAAGCTTGTCCAACCTGCGGCCTACAGGACATATGGGGCTCAGGACAGTTTTGAATGTGGCCAAATTCATAAAATTTCTTAAAATAGTGTAAGTATTTTTGCAATTTTTTAAGCTCATTAGCTATCGTTAGTGTTCGTATATTTCATGTGTGACCCAAGACAATTCTTCCAATGTGACCCAGGGAAGTCAAAAGATTGGATACTCCTGGTAAATTGACAGAAATGTTAGGAATAGTTTAGATGAAAATGACCTATAGACTTGCTTTTGATTACTTTTCTAGATCTGAATACACGATTTTTATCCCACCAAAGATGACACATGCACTAAGCCGTGGCAGAACTGCCTCTGGTACTGACTGCCCAGCGCACATGCCAGAGTGAGATCACCCATTCTGGGATATGTGCTGAGTGCCTCTGTGTACATGTGGACTGGAAGGAGGTCTCACCGCCCCATTACAAAATATACATTCTGAGGCTACAAGACACCGAATGCTAGTATTAATCTCCTACTGTGGCTGTTGTAACAAATTATCACAAATTTAGTGGCTTAAAACAATGCATTTTTATTATCTTACTGTTCGGGAGATCAGAAATTTAAAATAGGTTTCACGGGCAAAAACCAAGGAGTAGGCATTCTGGTGTCTTCTGGAGGCTCTAGGGGAGCGTCTGTTCCCTGACCTCTTCCAGTCTCTGGAGGTTGTCTGCATTCTCTGTCTTAGGGCCCCATCTTCTGTCTTCAAAACTAGCAACATAGCTCCAGTCCTACTCACATTGCTATCTTTCTGGTTTGCTCTCTTTTGTCATTCTCTTCTCCACTGAAAAATCCTTGCCGGTTATATTGAGACCACTACAATAATCCAGGTTAATGGCCCATCTCCCTATTTTATAGGTAGTTGATTAACCACCTTAATTCCATCTGCGACCTTAATTCCCCTTTGCCATGGAACATAACATATTCACAGGTCCCAGGGATTGAGGCTTGGACATCTTTGGTGGTGTGGGTGGGGCATTATTGTGCTTACTCAATGCTCAAGAGAAAGGAAATCTGGACTGAAGTGTTTCTTGCTGGGCCATGGTGGCGATGGGAGAGGCAGGTTCCACCCAGAGATCATTCTTTCCCTTCTCGCTGCCTCTCCATCTTCACAGACTGCAGAGAGGCTTGTAAGCATGAGGACACACCCACCCTTAGATTCTGCCCACACTGTTTTGGAAGCCACACTTGATACTAGATGGGAGCATAGATTTAGACAGATTTCAATTTAAATCCCAGATTTATTCCTAGATGTAAGAACTTGAGCATATTACTAAGCTCAGTTTCTTCATTATTAAAATGAGTGTAATACTCTCCTCCTAGTATTGTTGTAAGGCTTAAATAAAAGAGTCTCCAAAGAGCACTTAGCAGAGCACCTGGCATATATTAGGACTTCAAAAAGAACAGTTTCTGCAAATGAAGGTTTTTCTATTCAATATTTAAGGGGAGATTAACTAAACACCCAACTAAGTACTTTGCTGGTGTGCGGGGAACAAGGAAAGGACAGTGTATATCCTCACTGAATTAACTGCTAGTGGATGATAAAAGATTTCATGTGTGGAATTAGAGACCAAGCTATAGCCTATGATAGGTATAGAATTTGCCCAATCATATACCTTTAGGTGCAGGTGCATTTGTAGAGAACATTGAAGAGAAAGACATAGCCTTTAAAAGGAATGAAACAATGACATTTGCAGCAACTTAGATGGAGTTGGAGGCTATTATTCTAAGTAAAGTAACTCAGGAATAGAAAACTAAATATTGTATATTCTCACTTATAAGTAGGAGCTAAGCTATGAGGATGCAAAGGCATAAGAATGATAATTTGGACTATGGGGTCTTGGGGGGAAGTGTGGGAGGGGGTGTACACTGCTCGGTGACACGTGCACCCCATGATCACTACTAAATCACCACTAAATAACTTATCCATGAATCAAAAACCATCTGTTCCCCAAAAGAGATTGAAACAAAAAAAAAAAAATCAGATTACAAAAGGAGGAAGATAATCTTTCCTTAATTCTTTCTATTCTTCATTTTCTAGAACATGCACACCAATGTACCCACCTGGGTGACTGTTTCCATACTGTATAAGAATATACATGGAAATATGATCATTTTGACCTGTTTCCTAATGGTGGTTGGATACATATATATGTCTTGCTACCACACACATGCACACACACACACACTCATGCACATGCCATTAAGTTATATCAAGACCTATTTTAGCCCTAAAAAGAAGTAAACATTTGGCAATACAAATAAAAACGTCTTTAAAACCATCTTATTATACTAAAAGTTATTGTCTGTGGAAGTCCTGAAATAATGAGTTTAAAAGTTCATTGGTTATGAGCTACCCCAAAGCAATTTACTTAAATTATTTTTTTAAAATCTGTGCTTTTATGTAGGCTAAATCTATGTGTTCCCTATAGTCTTGTTTCAATAACTTTATTTATGCATATGTTCCTTAGAGAAGGTAAGTTTTACAACTATTGTAAAATTTTTTGAATTTGTGACATCTAATGATATGGTTTGGCTGTGTCCCCACCCAAATCTCATCTTGAGTTCCCACATGTTGTGGGAGGGACCTGCTGGGAGGTAATTGAATCACGGGGGCAAGTTTTTCCCATGCTGTTCTCATGATAGTGAATAAGTCTGACGAGATCTTATGGTTTTAAAAAGAGACATTCCTCTGCACAAGCTCATTTTCTGTCTGCTGCCACCTACACAAGATGTGACTTGCTCCTCCTTGCCTTCTGCTGTAGTTGTGAGGCTTTCCCAGCCACGTGGAACTGTAAGTCCAATTAAACCTCTTTCCTTTGTAAATTGCTCAGTCTTGGGTATGTCTTTATCAGTGAAAGTGGACTAATACATCTAGTACGTTTGAAGATATATTTCATTTTAGAATTTTATATAACATTCATGGTTATAATGCATTAATTCCTTGAATATAGAAACTAAACAGTAAAATGCTATTTTGCACATTACAAATATTAAAAAGACACCAAATGCAAAGTTTTGCTTTGGCCCTGATGGTCTTTTTAATGGCCTCAATAGAATCAGAAAACAGAATCCTGTTTCCCAGGTCTGTCAGACCTTCCTGGAACAAACAGAGAACATTCGGCCGTGACCAGTTCTGCTTGGATCTTTGCCAACTCTCTCACTTAGATGGCAGCATTGAGAAGGGCCACTAGGTTTTTATTGTGGCCTCAGTTCCACTCCTGATTGCTGGAAACCTTAGGATTTGGAGGACTAGAAGAGGACTGGAAAACCTAGTACCAGCAACAAGATCACAGTTCTCAGGTTTGCATGAGCTTGACATTCATGACGTACCAGGGGCTTTGGCGTGAGGACATTAAAAGTAGATGGACAAACTCAATCTGCATCCTGAGTTTACATAGCTGAGGCTGAAACTGATTTGGTAGGGAGATGGTCATAGCTTGGGTAATGAGGCCTTTGCAGACTGCATGTGCAACTGTACTTTGAGGCACTGTTGTGAATACACCCAGTACCTCCTCAGAGAAACCCGTGGAGTTTTATCTTTGAGAATTATTCAACCCTAAGCTCAATGTACATGCCAAGTCCAGCATGTTAATTCAGTGTGACAAGACTGTCAACCTGGTCCACTTAAGCAGTGGCTAAGGCCACATTCCAGCATAACCTGAGTCAACTCTGCCAGAGGAAGACTGGAAAGGATACACTCAAGAATCCATCATATTTTGTTCCTCTGTGCCTCATTGGAACTTTTTAAAACTGCAGCTGTCCTGAATTTAGTTTTTAGAAAGTAATAGCTAGTTCTTTTCAAGATTTGATAGATAAATTGGACTAGTTGGTAACATTTATTTAGTACTTAATATATGGCAAGCACTTGACTAAGAAACATATGTACATTATTTATGTAAAGTAGTCAATCACACTATTAAGTGAGTAGAATTAGTGATTGATGAGTCTGAGCCCTGAAGAAGTCAAATAGCTTCCCCAAGTTCACATAAGGAGTAAAGAATTGTATTAATGTTCCCCTCACAGCTCTAACCCCTTTGAGTTCTACTGTTACTTAAGAACACAGAAGTTAAATATAAATAAAAAATAAATAAAAAAAGATAAATAAATAAACAAATAAATCTTAATCAAATTTCGCTAGCCTTTCTATTTCTTATTCAATGGATTGGTTTTTCTCAGACAGTGTCTATCTTTGTCCACTTCCCTACCAAATCAGTTTCCACCTCAATCATGTAAACTCGGGATAGAGGTTGGGTTTGTCCATCTGCTCTTAATGTCCTCATGCCAAAGATAGACCATGCCTGGCACCTCTGTATCCTTCATGCTGGAATGTGTAATATTGTGACTCTGAGAGGGGTCACATTTGAATTCTTCATGGGATAGATTTTCATTAAGGGCATTCATTTTTTAAAAAAGAGTATTTATAATGGGTCAGGAACTATCATTTGTCCTTTGTTCTGGATTAGGTCATCCAGGAAATAACAGGTTTATTAAACAAAATAATAAATGGGTAGATGAGCCAATGAGGGCAATAATTGTTAGAAAGAATCCATGGAAGAGATAGGGGGTCAATAGACTCTTTTATCCCATCCATGAGATCATGGAAGGACAATGGTGTGATCATTTCTATTACATGTTATGTATCAATTCTGACCAAACTTCTTAGTTTCCTCCATCAACTCACTGAATTAAAATTCTTTCTACTCCAGTGACTGGCACATACTAGCCAACAAATCATTGTTGTTATTGTTATCACTGTTCTTATAGTTATGACCGTCAATAGAGCTCAAATATTTTTGACCAAAAAAAAAAAGAAAATTCTTTCTGCTCTATGATTATTTATTTCTACAATCAACAGAAAGGAATAAATGAGTCTTTGTGTCAAGCCTCTGAGAATATGTTCAGTAAATGAAAAAGATTGTTTTGAAGTGGATTCTTAATGTTTTCTCCTTCATTGGCCTAGATTGGAGGTGAAACTCAATTGTCCATTAGGATGAACTTCTCTCTTCAATAATGAGGAGGTGATGATTAGGAGAAATACATTAGCACATAAGAAGGTCAAATATGTACCACAAAATATTAGCTAATGCTTTCCCTTCCCTGGTAATAGAGTTTGGGAGCGTTTCTCATCTATTTAAGAAATGGGCTACATTAGTCTTCAGGTCGTGTACTCAACGTTCTATCATTTTCATAGATCCAGTCCTAAGCTAAGGTGCTTGTTGCTGCTAAAGCTATAACATTGTTTGGATGATTAAAAACAAGAGCTAAGGATTAACAATAATTAAATGTCTCTTCAAAAAGGTCAGTGGTACAAAGAAATGGTTAATTACAGTGAGAGAATAACAAGAAGGAAGTTGAAGAGGATGTATTTTTTTCAACAACAAAATTGAGTAAAAGCTATCCAAGCAATGAGATTCACTAATTCATAACAACTAAGTAGCTAATTAGAAGTCTGTAGTTATCTTTGCCACTTAATTAAGAACTCTGTACAGATTTCTCAATATAACTTGTTGGAAACTCTACTTACCTTGGTTATTGGGATTTCATGAGGAAACTGCTTTCAGTGTGTTAGATTGTCTCATTAAAACTTTGCTCAGCCATCCATGGAAGCGTGAGTTGATTCCTTAGAGTCTAATAGTTCAGAGTTTGCTGGCGAAGTGTGACTGAAAGGGCATAGACAGCACAAATAACTTTCTAATGCTCAGTCACTAAGGTGATTAACCCACTATGCACAACTATGGCGTTATTACTTACTTACGTTGGTATGGATTCTTACTGACTGTAGGCATCCATTCTTACCGTTTACTGCCCAGGCTGTATTAGATCATTGTAAAGCTCATCTATTCTACAAACGGGTGACTACCTGGATGGAAAAACAGAACCCACAAGATAGTGACTTCAGATTAGCTAATTTGACAATTACAAGAGAGCTCAAACTTACTTCCATCTATAATACCCAAAACGCATGAAAACAAGTCTCCAAGAAAGAAATCAAAATGCAAAACTGTGTTAGCATCATTGGTGACTCTACTTTTCTGTATTTTTTTAATAGACAGATACTGTGATTATTATCAACACTGTCAATAATCCTTCTTAGAGAGCTTGCAAATGTAGTGGCTACAGTGCTGTAAACAGATGAATAATAAAATAGTAGAAATTCCATTGTCATCAGGTAATATAGAAAGAATGAAGTTAATGGATATGTGTAGCCTCTTAGCCCAACTTTGGAATAAAGTACGTTCTCAGTAAATAGTAAGAAATACAAGAAGAAGCATTTCCCCATGTTTTTCAGACTGATTACTACCTAATTTTTAATAACATATATTTCTTCACCAAGTGAATGCATTGTGATTTTTTAACCATCTTATTATAGTTGGACGTTTAGGTCATTTCAAAATTTTTGCAACTGAAAACAGTAACAATCTCCTCATGGACATCTGTATGTATCATGAACATTGTTTTTGCATTTTGAATTATTTCTCATTCTATTCCAAGTGGATTGGCTGGGTCTAGTGTGTGAATTTGTTAAAGAGTCCATTGCAATTGGTCCTACTCTTCTTATTTATTACCTACTTACTGATAATGGTGAACTACATATGGTACCTATCTAAGTTTAAAGATTTGTCATGTTTGTAATGAAGATTAATAAAAATACAAAGTAATATGTCGTAAATGTGGTAGAAAACAATGAAGTAGAAACTAAGGGCCACTGATTTTTAGACTTTAAGAAGAGATTGAAGCTGGAATTAAGAATTCAAGGAGAAATTTTTATCATTTCATCAATAAAAGGATAGGAGCAGGATATATAACAGTGGACTGACAGACAATAAGAAGATGAATTTTGCTGACATGGTTTATTCATATACAGAAATAATAGAGCATCAATGGAGAATCAGGAGTAGGTAGAGGCCAGATAGGAAAGCACTTTCAACATAATTTAAGGCATTTAGACTTTATTATTCAGTCAATTGGAAGAAATATGATTTCTCATTATGAGGTTGATACTCAAAAAGGCATTATAGGAATCTATACTTTTTAGGGGTGTGAATTTCAAGTGGTTAAAAATAGAGAAAAATATTTTTTTTTCAAATATTTGTTGGCTATTTGTATGTCTTCTTTTGAGAAAAGTCTGTTCAATTCCTTTGCCATTTTCAAAATCAAGTTACTTGTTTTCTTGCTATTGAGTTGAATTCCTTATGTATTTTGGATATGAATCCCTTATATGATGTATGGTTTGCAAATTTTTTTCTCTCAATCTGTAGGTTGTCTCTTCACTCTGTTAGCATTGTTTCCCTTGCTGTCCAGAAGCTTATTAGTGTGAAGTAATCTCATTTGTTTATTTTTTCTTTTATTGACTGAGCTTTTGGGATCAAATCTAAAATATCGTTGCACAGACAACTGGTAAGAGCTTTTCCCTTATGTTTTATTCCAGTGGTATTACAGTTTCCATTATTATGTCTAGGTCTTTTATCTATTTTGAGTTTATTTCTGTATGTGCTGTAAGATAAAGGTCTAAATTTATTCTTCTGCATGAGGATATCCAGTTTTCCCAGCACCACTTATTGGATTGAAGAGACCAAACTTTTCCATTGTGTGTTCTTGCCATCTTTGACAAAAATCAATTGATTGTAAATATGTAGGTTTATTTCGGGTTTTTCTGTCCTGTTTTATTGTGGTGTGTTTTTATGCCAATACTACACTGTTTTAATTACTATAACTTTGTAACATATTTTAAAATCAGGTAGTTTGATGCCTCCAGCTTTGTTCTCAAAATTGCCTTGGCTATTCAGGATATTTTACAGTTCCATATGAATTTTAGAATTTGTTTTCTATTTCTGTGAAAAAGAACTTGGAATTTTGATAGGGATTGATTGAATCTATAGATTTTGGAAGGTGGTATGGAGATTTTAACAATATTAATTATTCCCAGCTATGAACACAGAATTTCCTTTCATTTATTTTCAATTTGCTTTATCCAAGGTTTACAGACCCTTTGCCTCCTTGGCTAAGTTTAGTCCTAAGTGCTTTTTTTCCGTAGCTACTGTCAATGGAATTTTTTTCTTGATTTCTCTTTTTGATAGTTTATTGTTAGTGTGTGTAAATACTACTAATTTTTGTATATTAATTTTTGCATACTGCAACTTTCCTGAATTTATTTATCAATACTAACAGTCTTTGGTAGAGTCTTTAGAGACTTTTTGTACAGAGTATCACTAATCACTAGGAAAATACAAATTAAAACCACAATGAGATATCACTTTACTCCTTTTAGCATAGCTATTAATAAAAAGACGAAAAGTGAGTGTTGGTGAGGATGTGCAGAAAAGGGAAATCTTACAGTGTTGTTAGAAATGTGAGTTAGCAACGTTATTAAGGAAAACTAAGGAGAGTTCTCGAGAAACTAAAAATAGAACTACCATATGACTCAGCAATCTTATATCTAGCTATATATACAAAGGAATTGAAATCAGCATGTCAAAGAGGTAGCTACATTCCCACGTTCATTGCAGCATTAGTCACAATAGTTGAGATATGGAATCAGTAGATAAATGGATAAATAAAATGTAGTGTATTCACACACAAACACACACACACACACACGTGCGCGTGCACACGAATATTATCCAGTCTTTAACAAACAGGCAAAATCATATCATTTGCAACAACATAGATGAACCTGGAGGATATTGTGCTAAGTAAAATAACCAGGCACAAAAAGGCAAATACCACATGATTTCACTTACATGTTGAAATTAAAAAGTCAAACTCAAAGTAAAATAGTCATTATTAGAGGCTGGGTGTGGGGAAAAAGGAATGGAAAGTTGTCATTAAGAATCTAGAAGTGGCTTCTTGCTATGCAAAAGAGACACACTTGATATAAATAACTATAGCTTTTATTTTATGTGTCAAGAATGTTGGGTTAAATGTAATAATGTAAAAGTTGACAGGTAGTACAATTTTAACATAGTAATAGTTAACATTTTTGACTATTTAGGACCTACTATGTGGCAGGTACTGTGTGAAGAATTTTACATTCTTTTTAAAAATTCCTCCAAACCATATATGGTAAGAACTATGATTATCTCAACTTTACAAAAGAAATAATAACTTAAAGAGGTTAAGTAAGTTCCTTATTTAATGTAGATATTTAGGGGCAAAGCCAGGATTTGAACTTGGTTCTGCCTGGCACCAGAGTATTTGGACTATCTTCCTGCAGGCATGGGCACAGTCATGGCAAATATGATTCATTTATTAAAATAACATTATAGAAGTCCAGGAAAAGGGTGGCTCCAGAGTAAATGGAAAAGAGGAAAAGACATAAGATAAATTACTAAATTGAATACAAGAGGAGAGATGAGGCTCTGAGAATAATTTCAAGTGTTTAAACAAGAGATAAAAGGAGAGCAGTAGTACCACTAGTGGAAATAGTAAAACTAGAGCATAAACTTGTTTCCAGTAATAAAATACTTTGGCTTGACAATGGTAAAACAGTATGGCCTTATTTTAGACCAAAGTCCAGCAATTCCCCAAATAATGTTATTAAGGATGAGGTGTTTCCAGGGGGTGACTTGACCACAGTGCCTATCTTCTCTTCTTCCTAAGATCAGCATACATAGCAATCACTCAACACACTATTTGGTGAACTAGCTCTACTACCGCGGGTATTAGTATCCTGGATCAAGGATATTCAGTTTCAATCACATTGAATTTCCCTAACTAATGAGATTACTTCTCTTTAGTTATTCCTGTTGATTATCAGTCCTCCTTCATGTAAACCAAAGTCCCCATCAAGTTTCAAATGCCTTGTTTTTAAATATGAACCAAAAACAAACAAACAAACAAACAAACAAAAAACCCAAGAAGCTACAAGCACAAAAGAAAATTAACATATAAATGCAAAAGAAAAATTAACTATAAAACAGGAAGAAAGAATGGAAGGAAGGAGAAAAGAAAAGGGGAGGGAAGGAAGGGAGGAAGGAAGGAAGGAAGGAAGAAGGAAGGAAGGAAGGAAGGACCAAAGAAAATTGATATTTAAAAGAATAGAAAATAGCTTAAACTAATAAAATAAAATATTGATTACTGTTCTCAGAGACAGTCCTGAAGATATTTAATTTATAAAACCCATGTTGTGGCCCTTAGAAATCATTACTTCTAATGTCTTTTGTTGATAGTGTTTATTGAAAAGAAAAGTATTTGGATGAATGCTAGTTTCTTAAGGGCTTTTGCTTGAAAATTGCAATATTAATTGTCGGTACTTTTATAGAAAATATCATTGAATGACTACATCCATGACACAAAAATGAAGGGAATAGTTTTAATGTGAAGCATTTTCTTTATCACAAATTACATATCTAGCAGAATTCATAGCCCTTTAAATAAGGTTTGCATTTACAGGAAACTATCTCTAGAAGCCCCTTGAGAAGTCCTGGATTGGATTCCATGATTCTAGCAGGTATCTCTTAGAGGCATCACCTCTTACAGGACTCACCAAAACTCTTGCTAGGTAATCCTTAGAAGTATAATAAACTTTAATAATAGCCTCACGAAGCCATCACAGTTTACTGGAAGTCACTATTATGGGGAACTAATCTACAAAGTACATTTTCTTATATCATCCAAGCTTTGCAGTTGTGCTACAAAAATCTAGGTATGGAATTAGGAAATGAACATTAAAATTACAACTGTTTACCATTTGATTTTAAATAAGTCAGTTACCATTCGAGTTGTGGTTTCTATGTAAACCATGAATACAGTAATACCCTTATAGCATAAATTGCTAAAAGAATAAATTAATTAAAAATTTTAAAGTGCTATCTTGATAAATACCATATAGAAACTCTATTATATTGAAGATAATTTGTCACATGGGCATTAACTAAAATTCCCATATAAAATCAAGATCATTACTCATTATAATAAAAACTGTGTATATCTGTTATTTTATCCACCCCAAACAGGTCTAGCTTTATTTATTTTTATTTTTTTTATTTTTATTTTTTTTTTTGAGACGGAGTCTCGCTCTGCCGCCCAGGCTGGAGTGCAGTGGCCGGATCTCGGCTCACTGCAAGCTCCGCCTCCCGGGTTCACACCATTCTCCTGCCTCAGCCTCCCGAGTAGCTGGGACTACAGGCGCCCGCCACGTCGCCCGGCTAGTTTTTTGTATTTTTAGTAGAGACGGGGTTTCACCATGTTAGCCAGGATGGTCTCGATCTCCTGACCTCGTGATCTGCCCGTCTCGGCCTCCCAAAGTGCTGGGATTACAGGCTTGAGCCACGGCGCCCGGCCTAGCTTTATTTTTTAAAAATCTATGTATATCCCAAACCCTCTCTCTTCTATTAGAGAGATAGACATTAATTTTGAGCAGATAACCACTACTAAAACAAAAACAAATACACAATATGAAATACGTGGTCTTAATGATAAAATATGAGGTTTCAACAATATAAAAACCCAAGATTAATCTCCAATTCAGTCATATTTGGAAAATAATGACTTTATCTCTTTAAATGTAAGATATAGACATTTGAAGTGATGATTTATAAGATCTATCTACAACACTTTGAAACTTAAGCTCTAAATATTTATAATATCATCCAACTTGGCCATAACTGTGAATAAAATTGATCTGAAACATAGATTTTATTTTTTTCTAGATTTCTCTTTATATCTATAAATATTTTTAGAATAGTAAATTTACCTTTTCAGCAAAATTATATCTCTCAACTAATCATGTAGAGGAAATATTTATGATCTTCATAAAACTTTCTTTGCCTTATAAACTCCACAATAGTACAGAAAATGTCACCAATACAATTACAGCCAATTGAATATTCTTGGAAAACTTTCTCAAAATGTTAAACATTAGAGTTAGTACATGACCCAACAATTTCACTCCTATATATCCTAAAGAAGTGAAGATATATAATCACACAGAAACTTTTGCATAGTTTATAGCAGCATTATTCATAATAGCCAAAAAGTAGAAACTGTACAAATATGCATGGACTGATGAATAGTTAAACAACATGTGGTATATCTATACAATAGAATATCACTTTGCAACAAAAAGGAATGAAGTACTGACACATGTTACAACATCATGAACCTTGAAAACATTAGGCTAAGTGAAAGAAGCTGGTCCCAAAAGACCACATATTGTATGATTCCATTCATATGAAATGTACCAATTAGACAAATCTATAGAGACAGAAATGGGAGGCAAGAAAGGGGACCTTTGAGCATTCTACTCTGTGTGCTTTATATCATTTGAATCTTAGGAAATAATAACATATTCCTATGCTACTCATGGCATTGGAAACGGAGACTTATGTTTTAAGTAACTATAAACTTGCCTATTCTGAAGGATTTTTTTTTTTTTTTTTGATATGGAGTCTCACTCTGTCGCCCAGGATGCAGTGAAGTGGCATGATCTCCGCTCACTGCAAGCTCTGCCTCCCGGGTTCACGCTATTCTCCTGCCTCAGCCTCCTGAGTAGTTGTGACTATAGGCGCCCACCACCACGCCCAGCTAATTTTTTTGTATTTTTAGTAGAGATGGGGTTTCACCGTGTTAGCCAGGATGGTCTCTATCTCCTGACCTTATGATCTGCTCACCTTGACCTCCCAAAGTTCTGGTATTACAGGCGTGAGCCACCTCACCCGGCCAGGATTTGTTTTGTTTTGTTTTTTTTTTTAAGTAAATAGATGGTCCCAATATGCTTAAGAATCCAAGCAAGCAGAAAAGCTGCCCGATTTCTCTCAACAGATAGCAGGTTCCACCAATATTGAGGAGAAAAGGGGGAGAGGGGTAGACTGAGGCTTGGCCAGACCATGGTCATCCCCTCAGCTCTCAGAAGAACATGGGGGACAAGTCTATGAGAAAGAAAGGGTGAATGAGCTGAATCTTACCTTTATGATGTGAAATGACTGGTCAGTTGGAAAACTATCATTGACTGTCATCTTGACCATTTTTATTTTAAAACTTTTGTAGGACACAGCACATGATAGATGATATTATAAGCCATAGTATAAGCCATGGTCCTGGACAGTGAAGAAATGACATTGTCACAGGGTCATGGAATGAGTAATGAAAGGACTAGTTAGAAAGCTGGAGGCAGGGTTAAGGGAACCAACAAGAGAAGGTGAACCACAGAGGAGTAGGATGATATGAAGCCTGACCATTTCAAGGCCTGAGTGGAAGCAGAGTAAGTGGTTGCTAAAACCTGTGAGAACTGCCCTTATGAGTGAGGGTCCACCCCACAGGA
Organism: Trachypithecus francoisi; assembly: GCF_009764315.1. Lineage (NCBI taxonomy): Eukaryota > Metazoa > Chordata > Mammalia > Primates > Cercopithecidae > Trachypithecus > Trachypithecus francoisi. Next base: position 105,878,214 of record NW_022681458.1, on the reverse strand, counting down.
ACTGTGGCTGTTGAAGAAGTATCACTGCTGCTATTAAACTGCTATCCAGCCAGAGAAGCAACTTGAGAAGTACAGAACTTTCTCTCCTCCTGCTCTCTGCTGCCAATGCCCTCTTCTAGCCAAATCTAAAGGTCACATGATACAACAGCAGGATGAAGAAGGGCTGAGAGGGACTAATTAATTACCAAGGCTATTGCCTATTTAAAATGAACTGTGCCTTTAAAATGAAATGATATTTGGGATATTACTATGTTATTTTGGTTGTGTCTTACTTTGCCATTGTCATGTAAATATCAAGGGAAATAAAATGCATAATGAGGTACACTTAACTACTCAAACATAATGGAAATATGTTTAAAAGATGCAGGCAGAGTCTCTGCAAAAACGAAAATATTTCAGGGAGAATTCACATGTCTGCTCTAGCTTGTATAATTAGAAACCATAAAGTGATTCTCCCATCTTTGTCATGAGGCTGAAACAATTTTCAGCTGTCCCATTATTCCCTGTGATAAAGAAGATAATATGTAAGCTATAGTGTTATTTTGCAGGAGTATTTTTTTTTTTATTTTTTGCAGCAAGACATTGCCAGATTTGAAATTCAAATGATTCAAATGATCAGAATAAGCCAATTGGCACTCTTTAGGAATGCTAAATATCAGCCAGGATGATCCTATGTGGATGTAATTTCCTTTGGATATCAGAAAAACAAAATTTTGAAAAACAATTCATTCTTTTGACTAATCTAAAAAAAGACCCAACTCGTTCTATTATAAATTCAATTATCATCCTATATGACTTTAAAAAGCAAGTAAAACTTAATATTGAATAATACGAGATTCATCAAATCATCTCTCCAGTTTCCTTTGCAAATAATGAATGAATGTCTCCAAGTAGAAGAAACAGCCATTTGAGAGTCACAGCAACATGGGCATGCTCGGTGTGTTTGAAGAATAGCGAAAGGCCAGCATGGCTGCAGCCAAGGAAGCAAGGGGAGATACAGAGATGAAAATGCAGGAGGGGAGCTGAACAAATCATATAGGATTCTGGAGGCCAAAGCAGAACTTTGGTTTTTATCCTAGGTAAAAATAACAGAGGCTTCAAGAAGCCTTGCCTGTTTCTGCCTGTTTTTTCTTATCTGTCTAATGTCTGTCATGAGTAGAGCAGAACTCAGATAGCTGCTGCCCTTTCACCCTGGCTCCCAGCAGATTGTTGAAACTACTTCTTGTGGTATGTCATGGATGTTTTGAAGTTGATTTGTTGCTACAGCATAAATTGAGTAATACTTTCTTTTAGTGTGCATGTTTATGTCTGCTTGTGACCAACATGTGGATTCCCAGTGCTAGCATGGTTCCCATCAAATAGTAGGTGCTCAGAAAATGAATGAGGGTGGTGAAAAGCCCAGGCTACTGCAACAAAATGCCACAGACTGTGTGGTTTAAACAACACGGCAAGATAGAGGAGGTGTTACTCTTGATTGGTTACTTATCAAAAACATGCTCCCTGCTGAGCCGTTTGTTATCTCTAAGAAATGGCTAGACCAGGAGAGTCTGTCTGTCCCCAACCAGAAGAGTTTTTTAAGATGTTGAAATACAATATACTTATAACAAAAATTAAAACACTATATTTCCTATTCTCTTACTAATAATGTTTGAATACTCCATGTATTTTTATGCATATAAGTACGTACTTATACAGATATGTGCATTTATGCTTATAAGTATTATGTATATTTACCCATACATATATTTCATAGTGATATTATAGTATATATATTGATTTGCAATTTAGTCACATAAATAGAAGACATTTTTATGCTTTTTTAAATTTATTTTTAAAAGTTTCATGTTTTATTATATATATATATACACACACACACATACAGATATATACCAGTATGTGTTTAAGCAACATTCTATCGATATTTATGCTTTCTGGATATTTTTCTAAGATATGCCTGTGCATTTCTACTTGGATATATGTAGTTCAAATTTGTAAAAGTGGAATTGCTGGATGTCATATACATGATTTATGTTTAGATAGTGCCAGATTATTCTCCAAAAGATTGTTCCAGTCTTTCATGTTTATTATTAAAATCTTCATTGATGATAAGAATGAACCCTTGTGGTTATAAACCACTGGGTGAGATGAAAAAATACAGAGAAATCTTGCCATAGGAAGAATAACTTTTCCAATCATGTCACATGCTTAGCCAGAAGTGAATAAAAGGACACTTTGCCATTTACCCCTTTGAATGGACTCTTTTTACATTTTTTAATTTATTTTGGTTTCCTTCTTTTTTTTTTGCTCTTTTTATTCTTATCATCTTTTCTCCTAATGAACTTTCAGTAATACCTATTTTGTCTAGAGCTCCTTGTAACTTTTTATCTTCTCAGATGATTGTATTTATTTATTCATTTATTCATTTACCAGCTCCTTTTTATCATTTCAAAATTATTTGATTCTAAGGAAAACTTATCTGGACATCAGCTACTCCATTATTGTAAACCCAGAAAAAGTTATTTCCCAGGGCTGCCTTCTCTGGTAATTCACATATTCCAAACTTTTTTTTTGGTAAATTCCCAGGAGTAAGTCTTCTGATACACCAGGTTTCAAACATATCCTCCATATTGTGTTGTAAAGAATATGTTTGAAACCTGGCATATCAGAGGACTGACTACTGTTGTATATTTCAAACACATTCTTTGCCCAATCAGTGGGTCTCTTTTCTTAGAAGGGTCAATTATAGTTGATGTAATCTGTGTTCTCCCATGGAACTCTCACATATCTCCTCTTTTCTGTGCAATCCACACATGACCAGCAACAAATGCATAAACTCTATACATAACTTTAATGTTCTGGCTTATTTATGTGCTTACTTAGATATAACTTGAAGTTTGTAATATTTTCTGTCTTTTAGTTATCTGTGGGTATGCATTCTGGGAGATTTTATTTATTTTTATTGGTAACTGGTATGATTTTTTGATGACATGATAAGATTCAAAGTTAGGAAGCTATCACCTTTGCACAATTTTTCTTCATGAGAATTCCAAATTAAGAAGTTTGTTCTATATTAATTAGGATAACTTCTGCATTGGTAGGAATTAAATAAATGCTAGTCTAATAGTAATAACAATAATGATAACAACAAGATAATATACAGAGCTTTATATTTAAATTATTCACAGTACTTTAAGATGTTTCAAAATCCTGTTAGAAAGGTATTCACAGGCTGGAATCTGATACTATTATTATTATTTGGCCAAACTTTAAGCCAGTAAAATTGATAATATGCTCTTTGAGCTAACTTGAAATATGGTCTATTAGGTTGTGTTAAACGGCACATTACAGCTTGTGAGAGAAAATAGAAAGAAGAAAATGTAAGCCATGCCAGTTGGGGAAGCATTCTCACTTTGCAATAATTTTTTGATATTGTAGTTGAATTGCCATTTTATATAACTTCAATCTATTTGGTTGAATAGATAATTCATTACATACTTTATCCCTTTTTGTCTACCCTTCAATACCATTATACAAGCTGCTCATATCTTGAAATATTGGCTAGTAAATCTTTAGCTGTCACTCCAAGGTCATCGTGGCATTTAGATAATTAAGATTTAATACAATATATTACACTTTCAACAAAAATTAAACACCTCAGATTTAAGAAATATAGCCAAAGAGTGAATTAATCAATTATAATGTCTTGCCATCTTCCTTGGAGATTGGTATTTCCAATAAAAGTGATCATGTAATTTCCCTTTGTCACTACATGGACATGTACTATTAATTTTAAATATTTTGTCTGAAAGAAGGTAGTAACCCAAAATTTGCAGGTATATAACACCTATTAAAAGGAAATGTTTTTAAAATCTATTTTCAGATTTTCTCTAAACCTAAAAAATATTAGATGTCGACCATATCTCAGTTCAGTGAGGCTTAATGTAGTTTTAGTACATTGACACTTGGCTATAAAGGACATCATATCTGGACTGTGTTTTAAAAGCTAAGAATTGAAGAAATCCATTTAGATTGTTTGCATTTGATACCCTTAATGATCAAAGGTAAAAATTTTGCTGGTTGTATGGAAAATTGTAGCACAAGTTTAGTAAATTTCTAAACTAAAATCTCTTCCTGAGAAAGCCGAAAGATGGCAAAGTGTCATTTTCTTCACTTCTGGCTAAGCATGTGGCATGAGTGGAAAAGTTATTCTCCTTACTTCAAGATTTCTTTGAGTTTCTTTATCTCACCCACTGGTTTATAACAAGGGTTCATTCCTATCATCAATGAAGATTTTAACAATAAACATGGAAAACTGGGAGAATCTTTTGGAGAACCATCTGTCACTATCTAAATACAAATCATGTGTACCCTGGGGTCCAGCAATTCTACTTTTACAAATTTGCACTACAGATATCCAAGTCGAAATGCACAAGCATACCTGTAGAAAAATATCTAGAAAAAAACATAAATATCAATAGGATGTTGGTTAAACACATACTGGTACAATCTGTAATAAAACATGCAGCTTTTTAAAAGATGTAGGAAAAACAGATTTAAATGTTTTCAGTTTGTTATGTGATAAAACAAGTTGCAAATCAATATATATGCTGTAATATCACTTATGAAATATATGTATGAGTAAATATACACACATACTTGTAAGCATATATGCACGTATATGTATAAGTACATACATATATGCATAAAATATATGGAGTATACAAAAATTACTAGTAAGATAATAGGGGATATGTTGTTTATGTTTTTGTTTTCAGTATGTTATGATATTTTGACATTTTAAAAAACCCTTCTGATTGGGGACAGGCTGCCTCTCCTGGACTAGCCATTTCTTAGAGATGACAAACGGCTCAGCAGGGAGCATGTTTTTGATAAGTAAAGTAATCAATCAAGAGTAACACCTCCTCTATCTTGCCGTGTTGTTTAAACCACACAGCCTGTGGCATTTTGTTGCAGTAGCCTGGGCTTTTCACCACCTTCATTCATTTTCTGAGCACCTACTATTTGATGGGAACCATGCTAGCACTGGGAATCCACATGTTGGTCACAAGCAGACATAAACATGCACACTAAAAGAAAGTATTACTCAATTTATGCTGTAGCAACAAATCAACTTCAAAACATCCATGACATACCACAAGAAGTAGTTTCAACAATCTGCTGGGAGCCAGGGTGAAAGGGCAGCAGCTATC